>NC_069363.1:63280384-63586923 GCF_021730395.1 Mercenaria mercenaria | reverse complement strand
TGTCGAGAATGAAGCTGGTCTTGTCATGGAGTTTGTTGTTAAGGAGAATGAAGTTGGTGTTGCCAAGGAAGATGGCCTTTTGATCAGGTCTTTAAGTCATGATGAAATATTCATTTATGGTCATTATAAGATTGAATAATCTTAACATCAGTTCACAATGATTTCATTTTTTTTGAAAGCAATAATGAATTTTTTACGTGTTAAAACTGTATGTACTGTGGACAACTAAAAGTTATGATTGTTTGAATATATGTAACTTGGTCGTAATGATGGTATTAATTTTAACCCATGTTACCAAAAAAATGTCACCGTCAACGAATATGTGAGTATTCCTTTATCCTGTCCTTATAAATCTATGCATATTTGCTACTATATATTTAGATATATATTTAACTTTAATAGTTAGCATTAAAATTTGTAACATCTTTTTAATATTAGATGATGATTTAGTTTAGCCCGGTTAATTTCGTGCCATTGTTACGATCAGACATTAGTCCCAAAGCAATATGTTTAGTCAAACTTTTGTCTTATTGTTAATAAAGTCTTAAATCTGATTTTTAACCATTGATTATGTAATGTTTTGAAGTTTGTAATTGTACGAGTTTAATATAATCCTTTCATTTTGTGAGTTTAGATTGTTCATGTTTCTTGTTTGAATTTTAAATATTATTAATATTCTTCAAATTTCAGTCTTAATTCATTCCAATTGAAGGGCACAGTCTAGGAAGAACAATTATGAAATGATTTTACTTCAAAAATAATGAGGAAAAAAGAAGAATAATACGCTAGAAAAATTATTTCACAAACACTTACTTTAAAGAAACGTTTAGTGAGGGATAAAACTTGCACATTACTTTCTAATAAAGATATTGTATGGTAGACCATAATGCAATGCTGTTGCTTTCAGACTTGTTCAGTGATTGTGAAAGTAGACTGTGTCCAACTGTTTGTTTTTGCAATTATTTAGCTCTGCTTTCAATTGTATGCTTTTAATATTTGCTTTATTGTTTACTCCTATTATTCTAGGCTACCTCGTATGGTAGAAATCCAATCTGGGACTGATAACAACATGATTTAGCAGGATTACTTCCCTTTATTGACTTAACAACATTTGCAAGATGAAATTGATTAAATTTATGCCCTTGAATATCTAAACTATCTTGATATTCCTATACTTAAATTGTTTAAAGGGTTGTCTGTGAATGTAAAAAGATGAATACTCTGGAGACAAACGTGGTATGCAAATTGAAACTAGACAACAAATTTCTGAGAATTGTTAAGCTGTCTCACTTTATAGAATTAATTTAACACTGTCCCCGAGAGAAGACAAAAAAAGGCAATGATGTTTTCAGTCCTAGATACCCTATATTATGTAGTTTGTTTGTTTGAATTGTTTTGTGAAGTTGCAGTTACATATCTGATACAGAATAGTTGGGGCATTTCCAACCAAAAAGGGGACATACATCCCTTTTTCCTGACAGGGCCTGTCACGGTTTAATGCTGTCAAACAAAGAGAGAAAAAAAAACACCACTAGTAGCAATTTGAGATAATATTGCATATTGCTTATGTAATAACTTCATTTAGGAAAAAACTAAGATTGTTAGTATATTAAAGATAAAACAGTATTTTTAGGGCCCCAATGTCAGATTTCAAGCAATGTCATTTCTTAGATTTACTTTGACCTTTCAATTCTTTTTAATTAATTTGGAGATTTAGATTGTATTTATTGTTGAAATATTAATTTTAAGACTCACATACTGTTAAAGATTGGGGCATTTTATAATAATGAATAATTTATCCGTATTATTTGGATTAAGCGCTACAAGTATATACATGATGGTTAAAGTTAACAGCAGGTCAAATTTTAATCAAACTTATCTGCACCCTAGAACCAACTTGTAATTCCATGTGCAGAAATTAATTTTAAGATAGCTCCAGTTCTAGTCTTTCCAGGGGATATAGGTTTACCTAAAATTGACAACTGGACTTTGGTAGAACGTCCCATTATACATCAAGTGTAGAACTATTTGCCCCTAAAACCAGCTCAGTATCTATGTAATATCTTGTTAATCTCTGCTGGACGTTGTAATCTACATAGTTCTCAACTTGTAAGCTGTATTTGTATTTTTACATGTCTACATACATTTAATAAAAACGTATAAATTACATGCTGTTCTTTTTATTATGTTAAGCAAATTTCTGTGTGTAAAATGTAATGGAATTTAACACTGCGAGTAACTTGCTCAATTTGTGAATGCATATGAGCTCACTTTTGTCTCCACATGGTACAGAAGTTGCAACTCGGAACCTGTTAGTATGACTTGGATGTACACACTTGTGTTAGAGGCTGAATACATGTGGATGTCATTGTTACGAATATCCGATATTCCTGTTTAAAAAAAATGAGCCGTGCCATGGGAAAACCAACATAGTGGGTATGCGACCAGCATGGATCCAGACCAGCCTGCGCATCCGCGCAGTCTGGTCAGGCTCCATGCTGTTCGCTAACAGTTTGTCCAATTCCAATAGGCTTTAAAAGCGAACAGCTTGGAGCCTGACCAGACTGCGCGGATGCGCAGACTGGTTTGGATCCATGCTGGTCGCATACCCACTATGTTGGTTTTCTCATGGCACGGCTCATTTTAATGCAAATCTTAAATTCACAACTGTTTACTCACCTACCAGAAGTACAGTTGAACCTGCTCTAGAGGTCACCTGTATTAAGCAGCTGGTTGTCTTGAGTAGAGAGTTAAGTTCCCTAACTTCGACTTGTCTTAAAGGCCTAGATTTTGGCAGTGGGCCAAGGGATTTCTGTCTTCACCTGCACAGTTGGGGGCTTATGACCATCACAGTATGGTTCCAATAAACAAGGGTCATTGTTTATTGGAGAGTCAGTCTACCTTACAAGTGTATCAATTAGTGAGAAGTGGAAACAATGTAATTTATTTTAAATTAATGAATAATTGATAACTTTTAAAGTTGTACTTGTTTTTAGCTCACCTGAGCACAAAGTGCTCGGGGTGAGCTATTGTGATCGCTCACCGTCCGGCGTCCGTCCGTCCGTCCGTCCGTCGTCCGTCCGTCGTCCGTCCGTCCGTCCGTCCACACTTTCCTTTAAACAACATCTCCTCATAAACCACAAAGCCAATTTCATCCAAACTTCACAGGAATGTTCCTTGGGTGAAGCTCTACAAAAATTGTTCAAAGAATTGAATTCCATGCAGAACTCTGGTTGCCATGGCAACCGAAAGGAAAAACTTCAAAAATCTTCTTCTCAAAAACCAGAAGCCCTAGAGCTTAGATATTTGGTGTGAAGCATTGCCTAGTGGACCTCTACCAAGTTTGTTCAAATCATGACCCCGGGGTCAAAATTCACCCCGCCCCAGGGGTCACTTGATTTTACATAGGAAAATCTTAAAAAATCTTCTTCTCAAAAACCAGAAGCCCTAGAGCTTAGATATTTCACATATAGCATTGCTTAGTGGACCTCTACTAAAGTTGTTCAAGTCATGACCCTGGGGTCAAAATTGACCCCGCCCCAGGGGTCACTTGATTTTACATAGGAAAATCTTCAAAAATTTTCTAAAAATAAACCAGAAGGCCTAGAGCTTCGATATTTCACATGTAGCATTGCCTAGTGGACCTCTACAAACTTTGTTCAAATCATGACCCCCGGGGTCAAAATTGACCCCGCCCCAGGGGTCACTTGATTTTACATAGGAAAATCTTCAAAAAATTTCTAAAAATAAACCAGAAGGCCTAGAGCTTCGATATTTCACATGTAGCATTGCCTAGTGGACCTCTACAAAATTTGTTCAAATCATGACCCCTGGGGTCAAAATTGACCCCGCCCCAGGGGTCACTTGATTTTACATAGGAAAATCTTCAAAAATTTTCAGAAAATAAACCAGAAAGCCTATATCTTAGATATTTCACATGTAGCATTGCCTAGTAGACTTCTACAAAATTTGTTCAAATCATGACCCCTGGGGTCAAATTGACCCCGCCCCAGGGGTTACTTGATTGTACATCGGAAAATCTTCCAAAAAAATATTTTGAAATAATTTCACACAAATGGTCCTTGTGTGAACCTCAGCCAAGATTGTTCAAATTATTTTGATTCCTCAAAAAACATGGCGGACAGAGAGCGTGGTCTATTTTTAATATTTTAGCATCAATTTGACATTTGAAACATGTAGCTCATATTACTCAGGTGAGCGATCCAGGGTCATCATGACCCTCTTGTTTTTTTTTTGGCATTTCTATGTGAAGAAAAACATTTGATGATCAAACACAATAATAAAATAATCAGAAACTTATTTCCACAATAATGAAATAATGAGAAACTTGCTTAAAGAAATATGCAAGTTTTTATTTTTTCAAATTCTGTCTGGAGAATTGTGATATTTCAGAAAAATGTGACTTTCACTCATCTAAAGCTTACAGAATACTGTAAATAACATTTGTCTAAAACTGAAAACAGAATGTGCATTTCAAAGTTACAAAGCAAAGCATGAAAAAGTCTCTTTTGGCAACGTACTGAACATGAAAATTGAGTATAGATGGAACACAATAATTTTATATTTAAATAATGTTGATTACATGAATACAAGAAAATCAATTTCCAATTGGAAAAATATTGTTTGTCAGCACAAAGAACTCATGAAGTTTTCACTATACTTGTGTTTTATTATCATTATTATTTTCAATATTATTACTGTATATTTTATCATCCTGTATATAATAATAATTATGATTATTTTATTATTATTATTATTATCTATTATAACATTAAAGTAATAGTTATTATATAATATCATTCCACATTTACTGAAGAAAAATTAATTTCTTTCAACTCCACTGCACACATCTTCATGGTCTAGTTGGGGTCCCTGCTGTACTATTTGCCCTCTAATCAGTTACTGTTACATAATCGCTGATAAGCAGCAGATAAGATGGGAGTTGTATATTGGATTGGGGGGCGGGGACACTTATATAGTAGTGAATCTAGGCAGCAAGAGTATGTTGCTCACATGGCTGCATACATTTACATATGTGGTTAGTTAATGAAAAGTTGCACAGCTAAGCCATTCTTCAAATCTCTTTTGTACTCTATACATGAGGCCTGGTCAGATACTTTACTTGTGAAATCTTGGTCAGTTTCAAAACTGGGTGAGATGGAGTCAAAAACTAGGTCACTGCAGAGGCCACATTTTCTACCTGATTCACACGGAACTTGATCAGTATGTTTCTCTTGAGGAAATGTATGTCAAGTTTTAAACTGGGTTATCTCCAGGCAAAAACTATGTCAAATCTTGGCCATCACTTCAGGCTACATTTTCTGTCTAGCATACATTGAACCTGGTCAGAATGTTGGTTGTTATGAAATCTAGGTCAAGCTGGGTCCTCTTAAGACAAGAACTAGGTCACTAAGTCAAATTATATGAAACTTTTGTTAATACCCAATCTTCCACATTTTCTACCTAATACACACGAGAAGAAGGAGTGGTATATTGTTTTGCAGATATCTGTAGGTTGGTATGTAGACCAATCCGTTTCCGGATGATAACTCAAGAACGCTTTTGCCTAGGATCATGAACGTTGATAGGGAGGTTGATCATAACCAGTAGATGACCCATATTGATTTTGATATCAGTAGGTCAAAGGTCAAGGTAACAGTGACCTGGAACAGTAAAACGGTTTACGGGTAACTCAAGAATGCTTGAGCATAGATCATGAAAGTTGATAGGGAGGTTAGTCATGAACAGCAGATGACCTCTATTGATTTTGAGGTCAAAGGTCAAGGTCACAGCGACCCGGAACAGTTAAATGGTTTCCAGATCATAACTCAAGAACACTTAGGCGTTGATAGGGTGGTTTATTATGACCAGCAGCTGACCCCTATTGATTCTAAGGTCAAAGGACAAGGTCACAGTGACCCGGAACAGTTGAATGGTTTCCACATCATAACTCAAGAATGCTTAGGCCTAGGATCATGAAAGTTGATAGGGATGTTTATTATGACCAGCAGACGACCGCTATTGATTTTGACAGTGACTCGGAACAGATAAACCATTTTTTGACGATACCTTGATAACGCTTGGGCCTAGGATTACAATACTTAGGGAAGTTGATTATGATCAGCAGATGACCCTTATTGATTTTGAGGTCAAAGGTAAAGGTCACAGTGACCCGGAACTGTTAAATGGTTTCCAGATCATGACTCAAGATAGTTAGGCGTTGATAGGGAGGTTTATTATGCCCAGCAGATGATCCCTACTGATTTTGAGGTCAAAGATCAAGGTTACAGTTACCTGGAACAATTAAACCGTTTCTTGACGATACAATGAGAACACTTGGGCCTAGGATCACGGAACTTGATAGGGAAGTTGATCATGATCAGCAGGTGACCCTTATTGAATTTGAGGTCAGTAGGTCAAAGGTCAAGGTCACAGTAACCTGGAACAGTTAAATGGTTTCCAGATTATAACTCAAGAACACTTAGGCGTTGATAGCGAGGTTTATTATGATCGGCAGATGACCCCTATTGACTTTGAGGTCAAATGTCAAGGTCACAGTGACCCGGAACAGTTTAACCGTTTCTTGACGACACCTTGATAACGGTTGTGTCTATGATAACTTGATAGGGAAGTTTATCATGATCAGCAGATGACCCTTATTGATTTTGAGGTCAGTAGGTCAAAGGTAAAGGTCACAGTGACCCGGAACTGTTAAGCGGTTTCTGGATGATAATGTTTATGTCCCTCCCTCTTTTCAAAGACAAGTGGGGGTTATATTATTTTGCTGTATTAATGTCTGTATACACTTCGATTTCCAATGAATAACTACAGAGAACACTTCAGCCTACGATAGTCAAACTTCATAGTATGATTACATGTTGCCAGTTGATGACCCCTATTGTTTTGGAGGATCAGGTCAAGGTCACAATGATTGAAAGTGATAAAAATTTGAGGATGATTGTCTGTGATCACCAGATAATCATTTTGTTTTGGGAGTCGGTAGAACCTTTTAAACTGACAAAATTTCGTGTAGATAAATGGAGAATGCTTTTGCCTCCATACCATTATTACCTGTGGTCAGTAGCTGTCTCCTATTGTTTTAGGGTTTAGTAGGTCAAAGGTCACAGTAATGGTGGTATTAAAATGGTTTCTGGTCAATAGCTGGAGAAAAGGTGTATGACAATCAAACTTCATAGCATTTATGTCTATGTCCAGTAGGTGATTACCTTGTTTCTGAGGCCGTAGGTGAAGGTCACAAGGACCTTTAGACAGTAAACAGTTCCAGAACGATAAGAAAAGAGATTGAAACATTGTTTTTCACCAGCATTGGCCCACAGAACGTTTCGTTGAGATATAACTGAAGTGTATATACTACACAAATGTAATTGATAAACAAGGAGATTTAGTACATAAAACTTCTTTCCAACTAAATAAACACTAATTCTAGGGGACATCGGAAAGAGGTTCGAAAGCGCATCTTTTTCACCAAGAGTAGTAACACCTTGGAATTCACTTCAAGACAGTGTTATTGCAGCACAAACCTTATCGGCAATTTTATGGATGACAAAACCGGATGATCTGGGCAGAAGGGGGCTGTCAATTGCTAATTAAACCTGCGATCCTAACAACAGACGTGAGATGTTCATCTGGTGTCTGTAGTATGGTCTAGAAAAAACTTGCTATCACTATAGACGTCAGATTTTCTACCCGGCCTACATGAAATTTAGGCCATGATAGATAGTGGGTAATTTATTATTAAAACTAGGTCACTAGTTCAAATCATAGTAAAACCTCCAGAAGCCTTTTTCTGCCTGATCTACATGACACCTAGTCTGAATGTTTGTCTTCATGGTTTCTTTGTGTCTCGTTTGAAATTTAGTCATGTAGTTGAAAGGTGATTTCTCTATGTAACCGCGCAGAATTTAATCAGGAATAGACTGTCTCACAACTATTTCGTATCTATCCGCTGTACAATGTAGTTTTACCACCTCTGACGTTATTATCGTTACAGACCGGAAAATTTGTCCTACTCTATCAGACGTGGACTTGATCACAAACGTACAAGTACTCATGCCCAGTAAAAAATAGTTCAATATACTTTGAATATATTCCAATGGCGCAGTAATTTACAATGAATAACTATCGGCTGCATGCCTTTACTTTACATCTTTTTAATTTACAGGGGGTTTGAATA
This sequence comes from Mercenaria mercenaria, assembly GCF_021730395.1. Classification (NCBI taxonomy): domain Eukaryota; kingdom Metazoa; phylum Mollusca; class Bivalvia; order Venerida; family Veneridae; genus Mercenaria; species Mercenaria mercenaria. The sequence continues at coordinate 63,578,708 of NC_069363.1, read as the reverse complement.
CATAAATATATCACCAAATCGCAGTATCATATTGATGCTATGGTTAGCCGAATCAAATCCTATATGTATTGAGTTTCTAACTATCAAAGCGCTATTAGCGCTTGTGCCATTATCAAAATACACGTACTAACAAATCACCTTCCATCAGTACTGTACTATCAGTACTTTGATTTACCCCTGAGAGTGAGCGATACTGTCGGCATTCAAGACTCCCGTGTTTCTGCTATCCATTAGTCGTTCAGTGTAAGGAAACTGTGGAAATTAAAAGCTCATGATTAAGAAGGCAACTTTTTGTACAAGCGTTAATATTGGGGTATTAATAGTTTTCACCGATTATTTAAAATTCATCTGAGAAATTCGACAAATTTTGGCCCGCATCTTGTGAAGCATTGTAAAACGTGTTCACACACCACAAAGCTCGTCGCTGAAATTAGTCTTTTTTTTTTTTCTTTTTTTTTTTCTTTTTTGCCTTTATGTTTCTATTCAAAGGAAAAAAGGCCACCACAACAAATGTATGATAATTGTTACTTTATTGTTCTCCGACTGTCTTAAAGATATGCAATGCACAGCCTTCACTAAAATAATTTATCTTTAAACGCAAAAAAAAACCAAGCACGTTGGCCCTCATCAAAGGAATTTAATTTTACTAAATATGTAAACTAAATACGTGGGCCCTCATCAAGGGAATTTAACTTTACTAAATATGTAAACTAAATACATAGGCCCTCATCAAGGGAATTTAACTTCACTAAATATGTAAATTAAATGCGTGGGCCCTCATCAAGGGAATTTAACTTTACTGAATATGTAAACTAAATACATAGGCCCTCATCAAGGAATTTAACTTTACTAAATATGTAAACTAAATGCATGGGCCCTCATCAAGGGAATTTAACTTTACTAAATATGTAAACTAAATACGTGGGCCCTCATCAAGGGAATTTAACTTAAAACTAAATACGTGGGCCCTCATCAAGGACTTTAACTTTACTAAATATGTAAACTAAATGAGTTTGTAGAGCTACATTCACAATCAAATGGCATGTATAACAACCATGTGTTAAAAAGCTACCAGTTATTTTATTGGTAGTACATATATTCATTAAATGTATTCGGTATGTACCATTCTTAACTTAGCACACGAACATGCTAATTTTATGTTTTCATAGATACTATTGTACGAAGTATTACCTCATATTTTCAAGTATGAATTTTGGTCAAATATATCTTTAAGAACGATGAAAAGACTGATTATGGACATGGATTAAGTGTATGGTCTAAATGAAGATATAACAAAATTGTCCCCATGAATGTCTGTACATATCTTATCATGTTCGAGAAGCGGCATCCGAGGATTATTTTATGAGGTGTTTAAAATATATCGTTATTAATTCGAGAATGGACCCGAACTTCACAAAGGGGAATAGCTTTTTTGCATTGTTTATAAGGGAACAGAGGTGTGACTTGGCAAAAACTTGTTATTTCACCCAAAACATCCATAAAAGGGAATTTGACCCAGTATAAAATTCTCTGTAATGATGATTGATGTGGTAATAGTGTTCTGGGAATTGATTGGCACCCAACATCAAGAAACCCTACTGGAAGCTTTAATTACGAATCAATTGTTTCAATTGACTTTTGCATGTTTGTAGTAAATAAAGCAAATGAAAAATAACTATCACGGGAGAATAAGACATTGTTTATGCTGTAATCAGCCGGTATATTGTTAACTATTCATTACAAGCCATTATTTTCCTTCGTTAGCAACCTATTGTACGTTATTATTGGCCGCTTCTTTGTAGTGTAGCTGTATTTTCTGACTTTTTAATCAACAATCAGTTCGTTTAGAAAAATACCATAATGATTTAGCTGGTAGACTGGTGGGAATATTTCCCTTACATTGTTTATCTGAAGCCTAATACCAATATTATATTAAAAAATAGTTAAAAATCCGAAGTTTTAAATAATATTCTTTCAGTTTGACTATGCTGGCAGCAACGGCATTAAATTTATTCCCCACGACCGTTCCAAGCGCGGAAAAAAACACAAAGAAAGAAATTTCACTTAACTTTAAGAAATACAGTCCGGAATTTTTTAAAACAACACTTTTTGAAAGTTAGTGACAGAAAAAAATATCAAACTCTGCTTGTCCCAAGATCTCATGTTGTTGTTGTTTTTTGTTTGATTTTTTTGTAGTTGTTGTTGTTGTTGTTGTTTTGTTAAACTAAGGCAGCAAAGTGATCGCTTCTGCTAAGTATTAAACTGATTTAATCCTTAACCTGCTAAATTTCTGTAATGAACTCGACCATCTTTCAATTTGGACAGTACCATTTACTGTTAAAAAGGGTGCTTACTAAAAAGATAATGACTGAATGGCGAACAGTGCAGATCATGATCAGACTGCACGGATGTGCAGGCTGATCATGATCTACACTGATCGCAAAGGCAGAATCAGTCGTGTCCAGCAAGATAAGGGTTAATTTTCTCAAAGTGTTATATAGTGTTATATAGTGATAGTGAAATGTGTAAACAATTTTACAAAATTAGAGAAGGTTAATCCTATAAGTAATGGCGTTGGAAGATGTTTTTCATTCAGGATGGGCGGAATATATCATTTATTCGTCTGACGTTCTATTGTATGTTGTTGTTTGTTTGTTGTTGTTTTCATAACAGATGTATAACAGAACTTAATACACACGCCTTCACTGATAAATTATTGAAAGGAGCATCGTTCTTCTGCAAGAATTATAAAACATCAAAAGTCCGACACAATGTCTCAGATGCTCTTGTACAAAAAAAAATCCTACAGCAGAGTTCCTTTGATCGTTATGATCGATTGAATTTTGGCAAAGAGGCTCCGTGGAACATAGGAGTATTTAATATCTAGTTTGAGGTTTAGATTGAGGGTCCCAAGTACCAATTTTCATTGATTTTTCTCAAAATAACGACCCCATTCTTCTTCCGTAATGGAGCAATTGTTTGCGGGAATCGATCCGCCAGAGGAAATCGTTATCCAGTTTGCGTCATTATGCTTGAAATAAATTGTTTATACTAGGGGGAAGCTTGGAAGAATAGAAACTAATATAATTCTTCATGATATATATAGGCACTTTATTGTGCATCCCATTTATGGAAGTTAAAGCATATTTCTTTCTAGGCACTCTCCCGGTTCATCATGAAATCGGCACCCTACCCACACACCCACCGTCCTCCCTGTGAGATTCCCATGGAACTATTTACATTTGTGGGGACAATTTTCATACAAACTCAGTCCAACAACACACAACCTGAAGAAAAAAAAAAAGACTTATAGAAAAGAAAACATTCACCAGTCTGTACAAACCGTCCAGATAGAATAATTAGAGTATAGTGAGTTAGCATTCTTGGAAAAAAAGATTTTTTTATGATATTTTCTTTTCGGCAATTTATTTAACAAGAAATGTAGTTGTTTCGACTGGCAAGGAACGATGTCTGTCATACACCATTCCCTCTGCTTCCGGGTAAGTTCCATTGCATAGGTTATATGATAGGCTTTGCTTTGTCAGTAATGGTTTTTGTAAGTGTGAAATCCTGGGATTATTGTTGCCGTTGGTTAGAAGCGATGAAGCAACCATTTAATCTAAGTTGCGCGTCATTTGATGTCAGGGAGGTAAATAGAACTATTTTTATTTCAGAATTCTGATGTAGTTTTCTCTCTTGTAAAGATACAAGATAAATAGAACTATTTTCGTTTCGTTCTGTGCCTTGGAAAGATACTTGCTAACAATGCATGTCATGAGCAAATTAGCTTACTTCCGAAAAGAAATGTGTATGATATGATAATATTTTTTTTAAACCTGGCATACTTTCATGAAATAACAATTATATTTGTATAATTTCAACGTAATATTTAAGTTTACACTAGAGCTGGTTATCAGATACTTTTTTGGTAGTTTAAACTTCCCGATCGTTCAATACATTTATAAATATCTTTATCGATGATCTTCAAAAACGCAAAACTTGATCAAGGGTTATCGGCATATTTACTTAAAGTTTGTTCTCGTTTCAATTCAATCAAAGAAGTCTATTTTTATAACTCTTTGTTTCAATGATGTTTGAGAGCATTTCAATGATGTTTGAGGGGGGAAAGCTGAAATAAAAATAGTGTCTTAATTGTTCAGTTGGATTAATATTTTCAAATGTGAATTTGGAAGTTAATGTATTGAGGGGTAAATCTGTTTATCATTTTCAAAACTCGGCTTAATATATTACGGATCTGCTGCAACAGTGTGTAAGTAAAGATTACATAAATATAAAAATATTCTGTAAGTGCTTTTATCAAGATCTATGGTATTATAACAGATCAAATTTTTTATCATGCAGATCATGTATAATAACCATCATGACAAGACAAAAGAATAAAGTTATTTTGTAGCCACTTATATAAATATAGATCACCGTCAACTTGTGAGTTTCTCAATTTTTGGCATGAAAATCATGTATAAACACGAAAGAATACAGTTATTCTGTAAATATGTTTCAGAAACGGTTACTATGAACTGCGACGGATCTTACTTTGTCAGTCACAGTCGAAGTAGAAAGTAGGACAGCTTACTAGATTCATAGACTCTTTGATCTGTTAAAATACCATAGATCTTGATCAAAGGAAATGGAGGAAAGCTTGGGCGGTAAAAGACGGTAAAAAGCTTAAGGTGGGGGCTGGGGCGTTGGGTTCTGACCCCAAGTGTCAGTGAAAACCAAAGATTAAGAAGCCACTCATTATCAGGAGTGTTAGCTTTAACGGAGACGTCACGGTAATCCCATCTGTACCTGTCTATTCGTCAATATTATAGGAGAGATCGCCGTGACGTCACGCGTTAACATCTGTTTATCTGGTGGTTGGCAAAACAAATGATTTTAACACCGTTTGCTTATTGAATCAGAATTTTTAATTTTTAATAACTTTTTTGCTCATTTATGGATTTTCAAAATTCAAAAAGATTTGAAATACTAACAATCTTCATATTTTTGTATCCAAATATCTTTTTTCAATGAATAACCGTTTTAAATGACATATAATTTTAAAAGCGGCGTAGTGATTTTCACAACCTTTAGAAAAACAGTGTAAGTTAAGCGTTCATAATTAATCCATTTTATTTCGAAATAACAATTAAAAGTAATCAATAAATTGCTTGTTTTATAACCTTTCCATTGATCAAAAAATTATTTATGTAATTTGTGTTTTAAGAAAGTTTAGACCGTTAGAAAAACATCACTGTTTACAAAAAACATGGACGGTCGGCTTCTGCCCACCCGATCACTGTCTTATCAGTTCTAAAAATAGAATTTGTATACAAACACGATCTCTCCTATTTCAAAGTTATCAAATTCATCATCATTTAATTTCAAACACGAAGTTGGCAGTGAGCTGTACGTTGGTCAGATATTGTCACACGTGAGGTGAACATTTGTGAGAAATGAGTTGAACAGTTGTCAGTTATTAAAAAATGTGTTTAGTATTTGAGCATACGCCATAAACTACCTTTCCTCATTCAGCTTCTCGGCACGGCTAATTTTCTGCTGACATTTTGTAGCTGCTACGATGCCCATCCGTGTAGTCCAACACGTGATGTAATAATTCCTTTCATTTCGGCAATCTGGGCTGACCGTCAGGGGAGGTAACCAGAGTCACGGGTTGAGCGGAAAACGACAAGGTCTATCAATTATTATTTGGACTAGCCAGAAACGACCTGAACAGTTGAACATTCGCTTGTTAAAAGACAACATTTGACAAGGTAAGTTGAAAACTCGCAAGAAAAGAGATAAACATTCGCCATAAAAGAGTTGAACATTCGTCAAAAAGGAGTTGAACTTTCGCTAGAAGAACTGAATAGTTGCTAAAAAGAGTTGAACATTTACTATAAAAGGGTCGAACAGTCGATAAACGGATTTAGACTTTTGCTAGAAAATAGACTAAGTCAATATTTTCAAAGTAACACTCGTACTGTTGCTAGAAAGAATTCGACTGTTGCTGACAAGACTTTAACATTCGCTAGAAAAGAGTTTAACATACCTAGAAAAGAGTTGAACATTCGCTACAAAGGAGTTAAACACAAGCTAGAAAATAGTTGAACACAAGCCAGAAACGAACTGAATATTCGCCCCACCGACTAGGTAAGAAAAGAGTGATCGTTTTCCAGAAGTCAGAAGGAATTTGAATATTTTTCATAAAAAAAGAGAAAAAAAGGCAAAAAGAAGTTGATTCTAGCGAATGTTCAGCTCCATTCTTGTCGGAATGTTCAATTTCTTTCTGACGGAAGTTATCCACTCCTGCTGAATGTTCAGATCCTTCTTGGTGAATGTCCATCTCCTTTTTTGACAAATGCTCAACTCTCTAACGAATGTTTTATTCTTTTTTTTTTCACGAATCTTTTCCGCGAATTTCCAGCTCTTTTCTAGCGACTGATCAACACTTTTCTTTTGAAATATTCAACTCTTTTCTAGTGAATACTCTTCGATTCATGGGTGCCATACGTAAGAACTACATGTATAGTAAAAACACACACATCTAAACTACTGAACCATCTGATTATTTTTAAACAAACGTTGTTTTTAGCGACCTTTCAGTTTCATTGTTCTTTTTTTTTTTTTTTTTTTTTTTTTGCTTTTTAGTTGTCAGCATGTTACTCTAGGTGTACACATTGTAAAAAGAACAGACGGTCGTCTATATTTTCAACTCATTTTCTATATTATGTTTGTTGTTCATGGTGAAGCACACATTTTTTTATATTGATATTATTATGAATGTTATGCGGTATCAATTCCTGTGTCGCTTGATTTGGGGTGGGTGGCTTTATTAGGGGTGTAAGTAATAGTTCGATTTTGGATGAGGGGTTCGATTTGGTGTTTGGTGTGTATAGATCGATTTGGGGCATGCGGTTCGATATGGGGCGTTTGGGCCATTTTGACATGTGTGGTTCATTTTGGGACGCTAAATTCGATTTGGGATGCATTGTTCGATTTCGGGGCGTGTGGTTAAATTTTGAATGTTCGACTCAAATCGGTGGTGTGAGACTGTGATTGCGTTTTATTACATGCTTTTATGGGTTCTGCTTTATTTTATTTTTTTTATTTCAAGCATTTTTTTTTGTATCTTCAACGTTGCAAAAACCAACTAAAGTCACACTTACCATTTCCATTTACAGGGGATGAGTCGGTTACACTCGTACAGCGAGTCGGACGTTAACTTCTATTATGTTGATGACAATGCAAAGAAGGTATACGACTATGGATTACTGAGTTTTACATGTGTGAATTAGAAAAGGGCAAATATTAATAAATAAGCTGAAATCTCACAGTGATATTACCAAATATAATATTACACTTGTGCAAATATTACCCTTTTCTGAAGTTTGCGTTGTAACAAGTTTTTAATGTTTCCCTGTTTTTGCGTTTCTCTAAAACTATTTTCTGCTTCAAAATGTTCGTATATTAAAGCATCTTTTACTTTTGAAGGGTTACCCAAAACTTGCACTCATATTAAAACATTTTTGCTGCTACTTTAAACGTTTTCTGTTTTGAAATTTACACTTGCTAAAGCATATTTATTTTATATTTTTCCACTATTCTAGAGTTTACCTATATACCTTAATTTAGATGTTTAAATGTTGTGCTTTGTTACTAAATGTACATCTTTTAAAGTACTTTTTTTATTCAAAATATTTATTGCGATCTAAGTTTGCAATGTTCACATATTAAAGCATTTCAAATGTTTTTTTGAAATAATGAAATATTAATCTATTCTCACGTTTACATTTAATTACTTTCCACCTTGAAATATTACCCATTAAAGCATATTTAGTTTGAAACGTTCCTGTATTCTCGCATTTACCGAAAAACATTTGAGCCGCGCCATTGGAAAATCAACATAGTGGGTTTGCGACCAGCATGGATCCAGACCAGCCTGCGCATCCGCGCAGTCTGGTCAGGATCCATGCTGTTCGCTTTCAAAGTCTATTGCAATTAGAGAAACTGTTAGCGAACAGCATGGATCCTGACCAGACTGCGTGGATGCGCAGGCTGGTCTGGATCCGGCCATGCTGGTCACAAAGCCACTATGTTGGTTTTCCCATGGCACGGCTCATTTATGCTTTGAAATGTTCCCATAGACTTGCATTTTGCTGAAAACATTTTCTTCTTTGAAGCGTTCTCCCATGCTTACAGACTGTTGTCTCATCTAACTTTGCCTCATTAATAAGAAGGAAAACAACACTATATTTCGTTTAGTTTCATTCAACAAGGCTCTTACATTCTAACAAGAGATTCGTATTAAACTTGATTATTAAAGATTGCTTTCCCTCAAATCATATTTCTTTCTTGTCGACTTCAGTCAGTCCAAAACAAAATACATCACCGACGCATTGCTCTCTTTACTATTTAAGTATATATAATTATGTTTAAGGCAAATCCACAGAAAGTTGATACATTTGACAAATTGATAACCCATCTTAAGAAAGCCATACAGGACCGAAGACATGAGGAGTTATACCTTGTTCGAGGAATTCTGGTTTGGATTGCTCAAAGCCAGTCACACAGCGGGCGAGAGGCGCGGTATAACACACCACTTTTCTACATACAGCAGCTGGTTGAAAGAAGAATATCCCCGGCAGAAGTCTTTAAAATATTTTGCGGGTATGTATTAACCAGTACTGGTCGAAGAGATCTAATAGTTATATGTATTCATTCATCAACACAAGTACGGCTTCGCATTGTAAAATACCCCACACATGGTTGACATTATTATGGCATGTCAAGCGTTGAAATATTCAATATTTTGAATTTTGCATTCATCCTTCGTACATTTATATTCCTAATTTGTACATTCCTAATCAACACATTTTGTATTATAAGATGATACGTATTATACATTTTCTCATTTGATATCAACTCAAGGTGGCAAAATCGATCATAACTATACAAGTTTTGTAGTGTTTTTCAAGATCATTTGTTGGATATTACAGATATGCTGGAATAGAATGTGAACAGGTTACCGGAAGAGCAAAAGCTATTCGATACAGGGCAGGAGACAGCGATTCAGAATATCTAAAGCATCACACATGGATAGCGTTTAAAGCAGACGGAAAATGGCACTTGATGCATCCGCAATGGTCCATTCAAGCTTTCGTCGGATACGAACACGGAGGCGAAATCGAAATTGAAAAAGACGGCCGAGAAAAAATCAAGGTTAGGACTGAAAAACAAGGACGGCCAATGTTTATGGTAAATGACTTTTGGTTTTGTACAGCGCCCGAAATCTTTGTGACAAGATGTTTTCCAGATGACATCAAGTGGCAAAATCCGGATGGTAATGTTTTCGTAAATACTGTCAATGATTTTCTGGCTTTACCGGATCTACGACAAGGTTTTTATGACATGAAATTATGTTTACTTATTGAGGAAAAATCTTGTGTATTACATTCTAAAAATGGAAAATGTTACGTCTCTGTTATGACTGAAAAGGATGGTGCAAAAGCTATTGATTTCTCATACGAGCTTGCAATGGAAGGCACTTCCGGTGATGATTTGAAGCCCAAAGACATGAAGCAGTTAGTTTTACACCAGATTTGCGGGAAGGAAAGAAATATTATCAAATTTGAAATTCGTCTGCCAGTCGTGGGAACCTACTGGTTTCGCTTAGCAGTAGGGCTGGTACATGAACCGGATAAGAAGCGGAACTGCTGCGAGTTCAAAATATTATGTAAAGAAGCATGCAAGGATTGCAGACGATTCCCCATGTGTGCTGGTCTGGGTGCGTATGGGTACGGTCCACAAGCAGAAGAAGCTGGGCTCGTGAATTCATCTCAGACAGATGCAAAGATAAACATGAAACCAAACAAAGGGAAGTCAAAACAGACAATTGCTACGTTCAAAACAGAAAACGACCCTGAGACAGACATGTCGTATGCCGCCCAGATAATCAAGAGCGGAAGTGACGAAGTAGATGGCGATAGTATAGACATCATTCTAGAAGGTGACTATACTATATTTACAATCGATATTGATATTGTTTTATGGCTAGATCTATATGTTTTTTCTTAAAAAAAAAAATTATTGCCAGCAGTTAACGGTTTTGACAGCCGGATGTTAACGGTTGTTTCGATTTTGCTTTATCGGTTGCTTGGCAACAAAAGGAGATTTCAGGTTGTCTCTTTTGTCTGAAAGATCAGTGGTTCTTATGTCGTTTGAAACGAGTTGCAGATGGTTAAGGCCATGTAAGGTACTTTAACTAGGCCTATACAAATGAAAACTATGGACTAAATTTCAGGAACTACTGAAGTGGTACACGACAAGAAACAAGGTAAACTGACCGTTAACGCAAACGTTCCAAAAGACGGTGAATATGCCTTGGTGGTTACAGCCAAGGACTTAAAAGACAAGAAAAACAAGAAAGAAAAGCCTGTCGCTGGTTACTTGGTTACTACGCACGAGGACGAAGATGATAGTGAGAAAATGAACGCTTCTTTATCACAAATGCAGTGCTAAGTTTTTTCACCTCCATATACCCACACTTTATAATAGAATGTAATATCTTACAAAGAGAAGTATTAAGAAAACTAACCGTTGAAAGAAATACCAAAATATAGATTATTCGCCTGGTTCGAACAAAAACAACAACAACAACAACAAACAAAACGCTTATTACGTTATTATCTTATTTCTTGAGTTTAGAGGTGTTTGCATTTACTTTCGGTCGTAAATTACTTTTAAGTTATGTACATTTACGAAAGGGCCATAATATGAACATGAAATCATATTTATATAATCAATATGACATTTCGATTTTTTTTAGTGTTATAAACATCTACTGAAGGAAAAGGTCGCATCTTCAAAGACTTCGTGATATAAGTGGTTTTGGATATAATAATCTTGTAGTGAACAATAAGAGCAGTTGCGACCAGGTTAAAAAGCATAATACAAACTGTACATGTATACGATTACTTGAATAACATCATTCTCATCTATTATAGGATTGTCACAGTTCAGAACCATGGTAAACCTCTGATATCCGCAGCTAGATAAATATATGACATTTGGCATCCTCAGTGTTTAAAAGCTTTAGCTATTAGTTTTCAATATGTATAAGAACACTTCTTACAATTTTCTCAAAAGGTATTCATTTCCATTTACAACTTTTCATTTTTGGGACGCCAAGTCTATGTTTTACACTGTAGTGACATCGCACCTGCATTTAAAATGGTGTAAGAAAGCGTAACATAACGTTTTGTATTTCAGTCATAAATGAAATATTTCAGAAAGGACAAATGCACAGATCAAACAGCAAGAAAGGAAGGTGAGATGCGAAAACCACAAGGTGGCCAAAATAGAAGAAAGAAACAGACTGGTAGACATTATTGATTCAACCAGAATGGAAATCGATTCGCTTAAAGGTATACTGAAATTAAATTGAGACAAAGATTATGAAAAATAAATGAAAATAAAGAAATAGTTAAACTGTGTCAAATTTATTTACAAGGGCTTGCTTATGTGCCAAATTTCCTAGACTGATAGCCTGAAGGAATATCTTAAAATTGTTAATGGGTTACAGTAACCACTAACCTTGATGAAATAAGAAGTTAATATAATTACATTTTCTAAATCAATATAATTATGAAATGTGGACAGGTGAAACGGATACAACATATCAAAGTTTTATAATACAAGATAACTCGAGCATTGGCAATTATTTAGTTACATATTATACACTAATAAGTGAAATGCTTGTGTGTTTATTTTATCTTTTTTACCAGTTTCAGGGAAAAGAAAATGAAGTACAAAAGACCAAACTCAGTAGCAAGATGAATGATTCAACCGCGTTCAATACAGTGTTCATTGGCCATTCTGCTTTTGTTGTTTAGAGGGAACAAATTTCTTTGATCTATTCTATTGTTCTGCTTGCCTAGTTACAACGATAGAGTTTTAGGACACCATTGTCGGCGTGTGTATATTTCAACTGTCGTTCTTTCGTTTTGTCAAGATTTACTTTTGTTTTAAGTTATTTCAATGGCGGAGACAACATATCAACACAAAGGAACACCTACGCAAGCCACAGATATCGTTATGGAAACGATAGATGTAACTTAGCAGAAATCATGTACAATAAAAAGTGTAATTTAGAAACATTCTTAAATGGTCATCGTGTAGAGTGCACGTAGATTGATATTAAATCCTGACATTCGGTTGATGGAACTATGGGAGTGGAGGATGTGTGTAGTGGAGGTGTGAGGGTGCGGGTTTTTTTCAGTTTTCAGTGCACGGTATTGAACGTGTTTCTCGTTTCGAAATTCATTTTATGAGTAAAATATGTGTTGGTAACTGAATGTGCCCTGCAAACACGAAGAGTAGTATATAGGGACGTGTATCTTTAGACAATATGCTGTGCTAGCTGCACTATGCAAATAGAGCTATCTATTTACTTTTTATGTTTCTCAATTAGTTTTGGTTATTGGATCTTTTTATTTGCGAATATTATTAATCCGTTTACCTGTAAAATACATTGATATCATATCTATGTTCGCATTTTTGAATTATTATATCAATTTAGCTTTATTATGTCACTTTATTTTATCTTATCCTATACAGAACCAAACAGAACAACATTGATATGCCGTGGCTATTGTGTTTGGTTTCTAAATCCAAAAATAATTCTAAACATCGCATTACACATGTTACAGATACAAGCATTTAACGAAATCTTACTACAAAAACTTGAATTTACCAAAAAACAGCGTTCATCCTTATTTTTGATTAATGTTATACATATACATTTCCCTAGTTTTAACATACTGTATACTTTGTCACCTACTATGGACACTCATACAACGCTATGATTGTCTTGTGATATCTCATGTAGCGCCATTTTATATCGTGTTTTAATGACTTTATTGAATTATTTTGGAGGGTTCATTATGTAACTTTATCACATTATATGCATTTTCATTATATTATGTGAAAGGTGAAGCACATGATATAAGATGTATAAAAACGATGAGTATCACGTGACACTGATGGCGTTCCATACACTCCGTAGTTTACTTTTAATTTTATACACAGAATACACATGTACATGTAAAACGATTTTATTATGTAGGTCTAGAATGAACAGATGCAAATTACATAAATTTGTTTAGTCTACAATAGTCCAATGAGCCAAAGTACACGTAAACTGTGAAATATTTAAAGATAATCTAAGGATATCCAAATCAATGCATAATCTTTATAGCCACACAAAGTGGGACCAGCAAACAGAGTCCAAGGCCCAGGATCTGACTTCTTCTGTTCCAATTCTGAAATATACGCAAAAATTGTCTTTTAAAACATGGTTGACCAAGGTACTTTCACTTGGAACAATATTGGTACTTTTTTCGATACTGACTATCATGCAAGGATTATTATTTTCACCCTTGATGACATCCACCAAATATTTGCCCTTTTTTGTGAATTTTTGCTAGTGCCCCGTTATGATAATGTCGCTATGGCATAATAACTGTACAATCAGAGAATTGTTGCTTAGTAACACACAATTTTCAGTGTTCTTTGGTTATTATAAAAAGTAAATCTTCTCGGGTACGGAAAGTCAGAGGAGGTAAGTAGAGTCACTAGTTGGGACTAAATAATATCATATTTTCAGTCTCCTTTGTTTATTAGGTTGTGCTAGAATTAAGAAATGATATATCCCATTTCATGATTTGTCGTTGAATAAAACCGTTGCTTCAATACTTTTTAAAGTAAGAGGTATCTCAGACGACAAACTCATCTTCGAACGTTGGCCCTTGGAATATCAAACGTTGTAACGTCGCATCGAAACGAAGACTTCCAGTAGGCAACTTCTGGGAAAATGCACGTTTTATCGCTGAATAAATTTTTTCTTCTTTTTTTTTTCATTTAGATGCGAATGAATTATATCACGAGGGCGCAACCCGAGTGATATATTAATACGCATCTAAACGACAAACAATGATTTTATTCAGGAGCAAATCACTAAATGTATCTGTGAAGATATTTACCAAAAATCTGCCTTTTGTGTTGTTTCCTTTTCCAGCGCGCCGCTGTGATGTTTGACGTAATTCGTGAAAATTCTTTTACTGATTTTGTGGACTAAACAGTCTGAGATGGCAATTTTCCCATCGTTTTAAATAAATTTGTGTGGGAAGTGCATTGGCATGTTTATAACAGATGTATATAAATTGGAAGATGATAAAATGATGTCGGTGGACCGTGATAATTTCTTTATAGAGCCTATAAATAATTCTAGTAATATAAAATTCTTGTAATATACCATTTACCTGCGGATTTAGGAATCTCGAAATTCGTTCACAATTATTTCTGGTCATGCTAAAAATATAAGTCATCGGTAGCACCAATCTTTATAACGTGAAAATCACAGAATATAGATTTTTTATGAAGTATTTGCCAAAAATAGTAGTCACTCATAATTTAAAATGCCATTAGGGCCCCTTTCTTATATATTACTGATATGATGCTAGTCTTGCCAACCTTCTTGTGGTATTTTGATGATGGTCTGCTAGCCTGGCACAACTATTTCCAAGTGCGCACACAATACTTTTAAGTGAATCCGTTAGATTTCTTGAAATATAGAAAATATTGGACTTTAAACATACTGAACGTTTAATCTCACTTTTTTTGTAAGATTTTTAAAAACTTGTGACACAGTTTTGTAAGATTTTTTTTAAAATGTTACACAGGTTTGTAAGAATTAAAAAAAAATTGTAACACAGTTAAGATAAATATTTTGACATTTTCTCTGTTTGTTGTCTTGCTTTTATGAATTGACCTCTCACATTGGAAGATCCTGTCATGATTGTCTATCGAACCTGCTTTCAGTCTAGTCCGTTTGATTTTCTTAGAACCTTGCCAAAGACATAAACAACCCCTTATGATTCTGGTGTCGAGGTCAAAGCGACCTTTAAAACTTTAGTCTGCTTTTACTGTTGATCAGATTTCATACAGACTGACATTGGTTCCCTATCAGATCTATTTGATCTAGAGTCAAGTCAAAGATTATGATTTGTTTGTTTGTTTGGTTTAACGTCGCACCGACACAATTATAGGTCATATGGCGACTTTCCAGCTTTGATTGTGGAAGAAGACCCCAGCTGCCCCTCCGTGCATTGTTACATCACGAGCGGGCACCTGAGTAGAACCACCGACCTCCGTAAACCAGCTGGATGGCTTCCTCACATTTAAATTCCACGTCCCAGTGAGGCGCGAACCCACATCGATGTGGGGCAAGTGATTTGAAGTCAGCGACCTTAACCACTTGGCCATGGAGGCCCCAGATTATGATTAGAGTAACCGCGTTACCGACTTTGGTCTGGATGTGGGTTACTTTTTGGTTCAATGAGTTCAAAAAAAACTAGAAGCATTTAGTGAAATATTGCAAAATGATTGAATCTTTTCTTGCCTTGCTTCTCTATTAAAATGCATACCGGTTCAGCTTCGCTTCCCGACAGCCCTCTCTGGGCTTTGATTAATTAATATTCTCTAGTTTTAACAGTTATACTGTATATTGTGCCACTTACTATGGGCACTCTTGGAACGCCACTTCTGTCTTTTGATATCGTGTTTTTTTACATGACTTTATTGAATTATTTTGGAGGGTTCATTATGTAACTTTATCACATTATATGCATTCTTTATTGTATTATGTGCAAGGTGAAGCACATAATATAAGATGTATAAAAACGATGAGTATCACGTGACATTGATAGCATTCCATACACTCCGTAGTTTACTTTCAATTCTTAGGATACACATGTACATGTAAAACGATTTTATTATGTAGGTCTAGAATGAACAGATGCAAATTACATAAATTTGTTAAGTCTACAATAGTACAATGAGCCAAACTACATATATACTGTGATGTAATAAACAAATTAGATTTATAAACGAAATAAAACAGTAAAATATTTAAAGATCATAACGAAAATAGACTTGATATCCAGATCAATGCATAATCTTCATAGCTGCACAGAGTGGGACCAGCAAACATAGTCCAAGGCCCAGGATCTGACTTCGTCTGCTCCAATTCTGAAATATACGCAAGAATAACTGTCTTTTAAAACATGGTGGACCAATGTACTTTCACCTGGAACAAGATTGATGCTTTTATCGATACTGACTATTACGCAAGGGTTATTATATTCATCCTTGATGACATCCACAAAATATTTGCCTGTTGTTGTTGTTTTTTGGGGGTTTTGTGTGTGTGTGTGTGTGTGTGTGTGTGTGTGCGGATTTTTTTCGAGTGCCCCTTTATGATGATGTCGCTATGGCATAATAACTGCGACGTACAAACAGTGAATTGTTGGTTAAGGTAGTTCTGCACGTTTGATAAACCGGAAGTGATGGCGTAACGTCATTTATCCGGAAAACGTAGAATAAAGCCTTGATTCGGCGTACGGAAATGAAAATCATTTTATGAATTAATCGTAAATTTATTATGATGGCATTGTTGCTATATTTCTAAAGTCAAAATATGGTATTAAAACATATGACACGTTAAATAATTCAAAATAATGTGTTAAAATTAGCGTGAAATGTCCGGTTCACTTTAATCATGGTCAAATATCTTTAAAATACGCACACGGACCTATACATTTTATTTCATCAAATTATATACCATGTCTTTATTTACAACTGTGAGAAGTTTCGTCAAATCTGCATTGTAGAATAATTTCTATTCGCGAAAATGTTATGATAGTTATGATTTTCCCATAGACTCCCATAATGAAATATTGCGTGAGGTCCATATTTTTCAAATCAGTCTAGCAAAAATCTAGCACACGACCCTATCTTTTTTATTTGCTGAATTTACTAGGTATACCGAAGTTTTGAAAAATCAGAGTTTAATCAAATTCTACATTGTAGAAAAAAATTCTATCCAAACGTGCAGAACTACCTTAATAACACACATTTTTCAGTGTTCTTTGGTTTTTATAAAAAAAATAAATCTTCTGGTACGAAATGTCAAAGGAGGTAAGTAGAGTCACTAGTTGGGACTAAATAATATATTTTCAGTCTCCTTTATGGCCTGTCAAACGTTGCTAAATTATATATATTATGTATGTTATTATTATTGTATGTTTGATATTGTTATTCAATGTCATGTCATTCATTTTCTAAAATTTGCTATTGTTATTGTACATGTCATTATTCTTACGGTATGTTCGATATTCTTATGGTAAAAGTCATTATTGCTATTCTATGTTTCGTTATTGTATCTTTGATATTGTTATTCAATGTCGTGTCATTCATATTCTAAGTGTTACCATTGTTATTCTATATGTCGTTATTCTTATTGTATGTTCGATATTCTTATTGTAAAAGACGTTATTGTTGTTGTATATTCATTATTGTTTTTGTAAGCTTGATATTCTTATTGTATGTGCGATTTCCCGCGATATAAACAGCAAAGCGACGCTATACAAATACAATCACATAACATAGAATAAGAATGACACGTTTTGTAAACAGAATCGTCAGATACTGAACAACAATGATGACTTTTACCATAAGGATATCGAACATACAATAAGAATAACGACATATACAATAACAATGGTAATACTTAGAATATGAATGACACGACATTGAATAACAATGTCAAAGATACAATAACGAAACATAGAATAACAATAATGACTTTTAGAATATGAATGACAAGACATTGAATAACAATAACAAACATACAATAATAATAACATACATATATAATTCAGCAACGTTTGACATGCCACACTCCTTTGTTTATTAGGTTGTGCTAGAATTAAGAAATGATATATCTCATTTCATGATTTGTCGTTGAATAAAACCGCTGCTTCAATACTTTTAAAAGTAAGAGGTATCTCAGACGACAAACTCATCTTCGAACGTTGGCCCTTGGAATATCAAACGTTGTAACGTCGCATCGCAACGAAGACTTTCAGTAGGCAACTTCTGGGAAAATGCACGTTTTATCGCTGAATAAAATTTTTCTTCTTTTTTTTCATTTAGATGCGAATGAATTAAATTACGAGGGCGCAACCCGAGTGATATATTAATACGCATCTATACGAAAAACAATGATTTTATTCAGGAGCAAATCACTAAATGCATCTGTGTAGATATTTACCAAAAATCTGCCTGTTTTGTGTTGTTTCCTTTTCCAGCGCGCCGCTGTGATGTTTGACGTAATTCGTGAAAATTCTGTTACTGTTTTTGTGGACTAAACAGTCTGAGATGGCAATTTTCCCATCGTTTTAAATAAATTTGTGTGGGAAGTGCATTGGCATGTTTATAACAGATGTATATAAATTGGAAGATGATAAAATGATGTCGGTGGACCGTGATAATTTCTTTACTTTTTATATAGAGCCTATAAATAATTCTAGTAATATAAATTTCTTGTAATATACCATTTACCTGCGGATTTAGGAATCTCGAAATTCGTTCACAATTATTTCTGGTCATGTCGGTATAACATCTGGAAATTCTGCAACAATAACAATATTTATATATCAAAATATCCTTGTAATGTCTGCCATTTGTTTTTCATTCTTATTGAAATTTTCTTGAAATTCAGTTGATATTCTAAAAAATGTCATTCGTTGTAAAAGACTTACTGAAATACGCACATCCATCATGTGCTCAGTTATTTTTTTCCTTTATATATATATATAAATATATATATATTTGCAATCGTTCAAGCTTAGGATGTAAAAAATATCACAAGTGCAAAATGTGGATAAATGTTTCTTTATGTCAATGCGGTGTCAAAATCTCCCTTTTACCGCTAAGGTAACCATATGTTTGACCAGCAATTTTTTCTGCTCTTAAAAGTATCAAGTTCTAGCAAACGTCAAATAGGAATTAAGGGGAGCGGTAGTCTAGTGGATAAGGTGTCGGCCGTTCAATCCAAGGGTCGTGGGTTCGAGCCTCACTGGGGTCATGATCATGACTTCTCATATGATGCCAGTACTGGTTTTTCCAGGAAGCGGACTTGAGAGTGGCTCCAGTAAGCTTGAAGCTTTCACCATAATCGAGTTAAAACAAATAAGCATAAACTAAATAGGAATCTCTCTTCATATAATATCCTTAGTACCGTTTACATGATTATGTATTTCTACATTTATGTTGCGTATCTTCTTAACAACAAATTGTACATTACCCTTGGAAATTGTATCTGCTTGGAGGATCTATTTCTGAAAGAAAAAAATGCAATTATCAATAAAATATACATTTAAAAGTTACATCTATTATTTTATTCAGACTGATACATTGTTGCAGTTCTGCGACAAAGTTTGTCCTTCCGTATTATTTTCTGATAAAAGAAGGTGTAGTTCACGATGTTTTAAGCAACTTGTGAGATGTCCACTTAAAATTGCCATATGGTTTAGAAATTGTTTTCAACTTATCGCTATTTTCAGTTTTAGTCTTGCCGGTTTAATCAACAGGCTGCAAATGTAACAGACAAATCTTAGATTGGGACAAACGTACCACGCAGTTTTCTTGTCGACCATTCAACACGATCGGATATGTGACGGGCAAATTTATGTTCGGTACGTACACTGTAAAAAAATACCGTAAAATTTAATGGGTTTTACGGTTAAATAGTAACGGGTACAGACCGTAGTATATGATTACGGTATAAGACCGTTGGAACGGAGTGTATTCTGGGATAGCGCCATTATTGATTCGACTTTCAAACAGTTTGAAAAATGCACGTATGAATGGAAGAAACTATTTTAAGACACACATACTAGTGCATCTGTCTGGATTTTGATTGTCTAAAACAGTTCCGTTCAATGTTTACATCGAAAAATGCAGTATTTGTATGAGTAATGTAGATAAATGTGGACTCTGGTTCGTTCCAACTATATTCGTAACCATGTTGAAGGCACAGGCACCAGTATCGGACCTGGGACCAAAAAAATATGACTAGACTGATATAAAACCCTGTTTTCATCTTAGAAATGTCCAAAATGAAAAATAAATAGCGAAATATGAGCCCCCTTCAAATAATACATATGTCTGAGCTCTACATATGTGTAGACATATGTATTATTTTGAAGGGGGCTCATATTTCGCTATTTATTTTTCATTTTGGACATTTCTAAGATGAAAACAGGGTTTTATATCAGTCTAGTCATATTTTTTTGGTCCCAGGTCCGATACTGGTGCCTGTGGTTGAAGGTCGGCTAGACGTGGCTACTGTGAAAGAAAACAAATGTAGTACTTGCTCATGAGGACATTTTTAATGTTGCAGAGTATGTGCGTTAATAAACTGGAGGCAGCTTTGAAGAATTGTACTCTCAATAAACAAAACAAAACAAAAAAAAAAAAAAACAGCAACAACAACAACAAACAGACAACAAAGTTTGTGAAGTTCAAAAGTATGTTCACATCAACTTTTAATGTAATGATAAATTAAAGCAATATTCAGTTTGACCGTCACAATATAAAAGAAACTGTCGGATTAGTTCGACTAATTTACACAAAGAGTAAATGTTGGGATTCATAGATTGGTTGTTAAGCCACCTGAAATTCTTCAAGTTGAAGTTCAACCATGACTGATCTTAAAAAGCATTGTTGTCAGTATCAGTGCATATGCTCTAAGAGTATGAAAGGGGAAATGATGGTGGTTCTGTCGATGAGGGCGTCGTTGCTTATAAATGTCTTCAGTATTGGTGATATCAGTATGTTATAAGTTGAAAACTACCATGAATGGTCAGACACAAGTGTAAATTTTAATATTGCATGTTGTGAAATTTGTCGCTGGACAGGTTAACAGATTTCAAGTAATTTTAAGTTGAAAAACAGCAGAAGTGTATAGAGATATGTTCATATCAGGTGATCTGACTCCATTGAAAATGAAGTTTCAATGAGCCCGCAATGTGTTACAAGGGGATGCATATACAAAGGTGTTTACCAGGGATGGTATCATTCAGTGCACATATAAAATGAAAAAGTTGTTGTCCTCTCTTTTGAGGATGTTAAATGTTGAAGTTTACTTGGAAGCTGTTGATTTGAGAAGACACCAACTTGCGACCAAGTGTGAGCTCACCAACATGGCCAAGAAAACATTTGATTTGTTCGAATCGTTGCAACACTTCTTTGCGTTTTGAAGTTTAAACTAGTTCTATTTATTCTGGTTGTGAAAAATGTGAGATTAATTTGCACAAATCTAGTCAAAGAAAGACTTATTTATTGACTTATGAACTCTTGTTATACTTATTCTATACAAACCATTTAAATCAATAGTATATTATATACATGTAGTTCCTTTGCAACATAAGGTCATTTCGGAGAAAAAGTGATATTAATTTATGTAGAACTAGTCAAAGGAAGACTGATTGTATGAAGTACACTTATTATACTCATTCTCTTCAAAATATTCATAGTTTGTCTCTGTGCATTATTTTTTGATAACCCACAGAAGCTAGTAACATTTCACATGATCATGTATATTGGTCATTATCTGATGACAGACTTGTCTACTTTGTATTTGAAATTTCTTTTGTTAAAGGTATACAAGACCTGAATTGTTAAAACATTAAATTTAGCAAGTTTATACATATTAACAGTACTATACATTAGGTTAGAATTAATACACACTGCAAACATGTATAGCTAAAGACAGTATAAATTTGTACTACCATTAAAATTTGAAGTATATGATTGTAGTTCTACATGTACATATACTATAAAATTAATAAATATATATTAGGTTAAGTTATATACTTGATTGTAATCTTCTACATCTGAGCTTAATATCTAAAGTGAAAGACAGCTATCTTTTTTAATGTCTGAAGCCCATTGTGGGGTAACCCCATTAAATATGATTGGATATTTTAATGTTTGTTGGAAAATGACAAAACTACATAATCTAGATTTTGCTAATTTTGTTAAAAGTTAGGATGATCTTGTTCCATTTCTACTTAACACATGTACAATTTACTACAAAGCTACATCGTTTAATCTGTATATAATTTAATAAGTTATAAGTAAGACATGATACAGGTGTAAATGTCGGGTTGAATTTTTAAGCTCTAGCTCTATTTTCAAAGTTCATTTCATTTGGAACAACATGTAACAGATTATCATCTAAAATTTATTCCCTTTGTGAATTGTGTCACTAATACTTTTGAATGGAATACCTTCCTTTATTGAGTGTTGTAAAAGAAAAATACCTTTAGAAGCTTTCATTTGATATATGAAATTCTAACACGATCCGATTAATTTTCCTATTAAAAAAAAAAAGGCTGAAAAAAGTGATTTATTAATTCATTATACAAAAAATTCACTGTTCTGATGTCACAATCATTACATCATGGCGTCAAATGGCATAGCGGTGCACTAGAAAAGAAACCATCTGAACTCCAAACAATGATTTATTCTACGCCAAATCACTAAATGAGATATATTTTTTCTTAATTATATATTTTTTAAAATTCTAGAATTTTAATTACCGGTACTTTCAACCCGTATCATGCTGGACACAATTAATTCAGCGACTAGTGTAGATCATGACCAGCCTGCACATGTGTGCAGTCTGATCATGATATACAGTGTTTGTAATCAGTCTGTTAATGGTAGTGTCCAAATTGAAAGATAGACAAGTTCATTATGGAAATTTAGCAGGGTAAGGTTTAAAAGAGTTTAGAAAAATAATATACATGTATGTTTAACAGTTTTATTGCTTGAGCATATCAAATTGCCTAGAAAAGTCTGAAAAACAGGCAAGATTTAATGATGTAAGAATCATATTTGTATGTCAAGTCTTTTATTATAATTTCTTGTTAAATTTATATTCTTTTGTGAAGAACTTGCTATGCTTGCCTCACTACATGTACCATAAATACGGTATGAACAGTCAGGGTTGTAACTGCTTCAAGTTGTAATATGGCAGTTCATAACCCATTTGAGTTATTGCTTAATATACTTTCATAACTTGTTTTAGTTATCATAAAATATTACAAAGCCCTCCTGTGTTTAGCTAATTCCTCATTTTGAATGAGTCTAATGCAATTATTTCCTGAATCCTTGAATTTTTATCTTTCCAGCCATGCAGTAAATTTTTTTTACACAAGGATGATAAAGGTTTATAAAAGTTTTAAAGCTATAAAACTCTTAACATCCCTTTTATGCTTATCAGGTCATGATCAGACTAAAAGAGAATTTGATTAACCACAGTTTGCTACTAATTTTACTTTAAAGGTCACTTTGTGAATACAGCAAGAAGACTTCTTGAATAACTTACCTGAGTGAACCATATATTTATATGACTAATACAGGTTATAAAAGGCTTGAAAAGTAACTGAAATACTGTAGGTTACATAACTTAAAACAGTTACACCCCTGACTGATGAATACTTGTTAAAACACATGATATTTCAATTGTATGTTTAACCCTTAGCCTGCTGGCGGCAAGTGATTCTGCCTTTGCGACCAGTGCAGACCAAGGTCAGCCTGCACATCCGTGCAGTCTGATCATGGTCTGCACTGGTCGCTATTCAGTCAGTTTCTTTTTGGTAAGCACCCCTTTTAACAGTTAATGGTACTGTCCAAATTTAAAGATGGACAAGTTCATTATAGAAATTTAGCAGGGTAAGGGTTAATAGAGAAATTATAAGAAGGAGTTGTAAATTTACATGTACATTGTACTTTGTTACTGACCTGAAACATTGAGTGTGGAGAATTTTAACATTATTGATCAGTTTCAGTTGAAATTTTACACACCAAATTGTATAATCTGTTATGAGCCTAAAGTATAATTATAGGTACATAGATTTGTATCAAGAAATCTGCAAGAGTTCTGCAGCGGAAATATTGCACGACTTTAGGAGCGCCATATTATCCTGTGAAAAGGGGCCTCCGTGGCCGAGTGGTTAAGGTCGCTGACTTCAAATCACTTGCCCCTCATCGATGTGGGTTCGAGCCTAACTCGGGACGTTGGATTCTTCATGTGAGGAAGCCATCCAGCTGGCTTACGGAAGGTCGGTGGTTTTACCCAGGTGCCCGCTCGTGATAAAATAATGCACAGAGGGGCACCTGGGGTCTTCCTCCACCATTAAAAGCTGGAAAGTCACCATATGACCTATCATGTGTCGGTGCGATGTTAAATCGAACAAAACAAAATATCCTGTGAAAAAATGGGGGCAGGTTTCTTGATGTAAATCTAATAATCTTTTTATTACATCCATGTCTACACTTAAATAACTGCATAAATGAGTCGTATTTGTTATTAAGCCTGAGTGAGATTGAAAATTATTCTGGCAACAGAACTGTTTAAATGCGACGGCATGCACGAAATTTACATCACAAGTTACATCAGATATCCAATATAAAATTTGAGCGTCAATATGGAAAAAAAACATTGATGTTTCAGGTTCCAGTGATAATAGTTTTTAGCTCGACTATTCAAAGATAAGTAGAGCTATCCTACTCACCACGGCGTCTGCGTCAGCGTCCACACCTTGGTTAAGTTTTTCGTATCAGTCCACATTTTGACAAAGTCTTTTGAGATAAAGCTTTGAAACTTTCAGCACTTGTTAGTCACCACCATGTCCAGTTATAGTCAAGAGCACATAACTTCAGCAAGAATTTTGGCTGAATTATGGCCCCTTTTGCCTTAGAAATCATGGTTAAATTTTTCATACCAGTTCATATTTTGACAAAGTCTTTTGAGATAAAGCTTTGAAACTATCAACACTTGTTTACTATCACCATGTCCAGTTATAGGCAAGAGTACATAACTCCATCAAGGATTTTGGCTGAATTATGGCCCCTTTTGACTTAGAAATCTTGGCTAAGTATTTCGTACCAGTCCACATTTTGTCAAGTCTTTTAAAATAATGCGTTGAAACTTTCAACTCTTGTTTACCATCACCATGTCCAGTAAAAGGCCAGGAGTACATAACTCCATCAAGGATTTTTCCTGAATATGGCCCCTTTTGACTTAGAAATCTTGGTTAAGTTTTTCGTACCAGTTTATATTTTGTGTTAAGTGTTTTACATATGGCTTTGAAACTTTTATCACTTGTTCAGTATAATAGTCTCTATCTGTAGGCAAGAATACATAACTCTGTCATCTACTTTGGTTAAATTATGGCCATTTCTGCACTTTTAAATTGGTTCAGTTTTTCATACACATTGCCATTTAGTGCAAGACTTATCAAAATCCACAAATACAGGAACATCGTTTGTTTATTAATCCTCCGCCGTGGCGGAGGGATTATAGGAATGGTCTGCGTCCGTCCTTCCTTCTGTCTTTCCGTCCTTCCGTCCGTAACAAAATCGTGTCCGGTCCATATCTCCTAAACCCCTTGAAGGATTTTCATGAAACTTGGGTCAAATGATCACCTCATCAAGACGATGTGCAGAACCCATGAGTCAGCCTTGTCGGTTAAAGGTCAAGGTCACAACTCAAGGTCAAAGGTTTGAGCCTGCCATTTTGTGTCCGCTCTATATCTCCTAAACCCCATGAAGGAATTTTATAAAACTTGGGTCAAATGATCACCTCATCAAGACGATGTGCAGAACCCATGAGTCAGCCATGCCGGCTCAAGGTCAAGGTCTTCCATTTGGTGTCCACTCTGTGTCTCCTTAACCCCTTGAAGGATTTTCATCAAACTTGGGTCAAATGATCACCTCATCAAGAACTCATGAGTCAGCCATGTCAACTCAAGGTCAAGGTCACAACTGAAGGTCAAAGGTTTCAGCTCTGTATCTCCTAAACCCCTTGAAGGATTTTCATGAAACTTTGGTCAAATGATCACCTCATCAAGACGTTGTGCAGAATTCATGAGTCAGCCATGTCAGTTCAAGGTCACGGTCACAGTTAAAATCAAAGGTTTACCCTTAAACTATCCATAGCAGTGGCGGGGGATTTAGCTGTCGTTCAGACTGCCTTGTTCTATTTGTTTTCTTTTGTCTGAAAATTCTTGGTAATATTTTGACCTCTCTTTCAATCAATTCTTTGGATAATGGAGCGCGCTGTCATACGACAGCTCTTGTTTCATATAATTATGTAGTTTAAAAGCAAACTTTTTAACTTCTAGTGTAAATTACTAAATAGAAAAAATGAAATAAAAAACTTTTGTATATAAGTCTATGCGTTCCCTGTTATTGGTTCTAAATATCAGTCGATTTGTTGTAATACTTACATCAGGGGATGGCGGTGGACATTTCGTGTTCTACTATGAGCTCTTGTTCTATTGGCTTTGAGAAACTAGAATTCATGATGAGTTTGTTGAAATATTGTTCAGAATTTGAAATTTCATGTTCAGACTTTGAGTTCAAATGCTGGAATTACTGTTACAGTGTTTTAATGCCCCGACTGTAACTCTTCCATCCATAAAGGGATTTCGAAATAACTTGGCATAAATGTTCACCATAATGAGACGAAGTGTCGTGCGCAAAACCCAGACCCCTAGCTCCAAGGTCAAGGTCACACTTAGAGGTCAAATGTTAACATGGTCTGTTTCATGTCTGGTCCATAACTCTGCCATCCATGAAGAGATTTTGAAAGAACTTGGCATAAATGTTTACCATAATGAGACGACATGTCATGCGCAAGACCGAGACCCCTAGCATCAAGGTCAAGGTCACACTTACAAGTCAAAGGTTCACCGTACTGAGACAACATGTCGTGAGCAAGACACAGACCCCTACCTCCAAGGTCAAGGTCACACATAAGAGGTTATAGGTTAACATGATCTGTTTCTTGTTCGGTCCATAACTCTGCCATTGATGTAGGGATTTTGAAATTACTTGGCATAAATGTTCCCTATAGAGATGAGGTGCCATGTGCAAGACGCAGACCCCTAGCTCCAAGGTCAAGGTTACACTTGGAAGTCAAAGGTGTTTCTTGTCTGGTCCATAACTCTGCCATTTATCAAGGGATTTGAAAATAATCTGACACAAATGTAAACCATATTGAGAAGATGTGTCACATTTTTGACCGAAGTCTCTTAGGTCAGGTCACAAAATGATATGTGATTTTTTTGTGAATACAACTGTGGCATTCTTGGGCCTACTTTGGGAGCATTTGTCACCAATAGTGACAGCTCTAGTTAAGACTGACATTGTTTCTGGACAGAACTTTAATATTTTGCTATATGATTTAAGTATCATATTCTTGTGACCAAAATTTGGTATGTTTCTTAAGATGTATGTATCTAATTAAGTATATGTTGAAGTAAATATTTTTTTTATTATTCTAACTAAATAAAACATCAAATTTTATGTTCCAACATAGCAATATACATGTATGTTCTTTTTCTTTGATTATTGTATTTGTTATTATGTCATATGCTCTAAATGAGCAGTGGCTTTGAAATAAAAATCTTGAAGTCTTAAAAAAATCTTGAAATTGATTATTTTATTATGTCTAAGTAATATGTTCATTAAACTCTTTGTCCGCCAACCATTTTTCACTGACTTCAGCATGTTTTGTCTAGTTAGCTTGACTATTCAAAGTATACAGAGCTATCCTACTCGACCCGGCGTTGGCATTCTTTTGCATCCGCACTTTGGTTAAAGATTTGATGCACTTTTACTTTATCTCTGTAATTACTTGATGGATTTGTTTCAAACTTAAAATAGTTATTCCTCATCATTCCCCTTTTTAAATAGAATTTCAGGTTAAGTTTTGATGCACTTTTATTCTATCTCATTTATTACTAAATGGATTTGATTTAAACTTAAAATAGTTGTTCTACCTTATCACCCACATCATAAAACACAAGGTCCATTACTCTGATATCAATGTTTCATGAATTGTGCCCTATTTTACTTAGAATTTCAGGATAGAGTTTTCATACACTTTCACTCATATCTCGGTAAATAGATTTGATTAAAACTGTAAATAGTTATTCAACATCACTCACGGCATTTACAAAAGTGACATAACTCTTGCACAAATAGTTCGTGAATTATCCCCCTTTTTACTTAGAATTTCAGGTTAAAGTTTTGAAGCACTTTCACTCTGTCTCAGTTATTACCTAATGGATTTGATTCAGACTTGAAATATTTATTCCACCTTATCATCTACAAAGTCCATAACTCTGGTACCAATATTTCATGAATATTGTCCCCTTTTAGTTAGACATTTAGGTTAATTTTGATGCATTTTCACTATATCTCAATTACTGCGGGAACCGTTATTTTACATTTTTACGGGCAAAGTCCCGGCAGTTTTTTTCCGGGACAGGACCGTATCCTTACGGGGAGACTGTAACTTTTGGGTACCGTAGTAACTACTACAGTATTGCCCGTTATTTATGATTTATGATTTTTACGGGCAAAGTCCCGGCAGCTGGTTTCCAGGACAAGACCGTATATTTACGGGGAGACTGTAACTTTTGGGTACCGTAGTAACTACAGTATTGCCCGTTATTAATACTGTTACTGTTGACCCGTACAGTTACGGAACTGTCCTGGAAACCAGCTGCCGGGACTTTTCCCGTAATATTTTACGGTATTTTTTTACAGTGTATCGAGTACTTTTAGTCTCGTTGGCCATTTACCACAGCGCGTATGCAGCAGACAAACCTGTGATTAATACACACTGACCTCGTAGATTTCTTACCAGCCATTCAAAGGGTCTGTGACTATGGAAAGGGAAATCCGCCACTTCACACATTATAGTAGTTGATATTTCAATATGCCAATTCATTTCCCATGTTGCTGTTTAGAAGTGCATTATCCCTATTTATATGTCAATTGTGATATTTTCATTATAGCACTACTTTAAATGAAAATTAAAATGATTCTTATAATTCAGTCATGAGAATTCATATGCAGATATTTTAATAATAATTAAGTATTCAATTTGCTAACTATGCCATCAATGTGAAAACCGTAGGGTCAAAATTAATTTAAAGGACTTTAAATGCAATTATTTTAATTATTAATAAGAACTTAGTTTATACTAATTTATTTATTCTCGATTGCCAAACAAGTTCTTACAACTTATATTAATGGCTCTCGGGACTCATTCCCGATGGAACCAACCTCTAAGAGCAGAGAGAGAGGCAATGTGGAATTAAAGTGTCTTGCCTAAGGACACTACCGCCAAGGCAGTGGTCGGAATCGAACCCGAGACCCTTCAATCTCAAGGCGGACGCGTTACACACATAAGAACTTATTTTGCTAACTTCGTCATTTTAAGTATGACAACAACTGAAGTAACACGGTTTGGTTTATATCTATTATTTCTATAGAAATAAATAGATTCAGGTAAGTTTAGTCAGTCTGTACGGTCTGTAGACTTGCTATATGGACCGTATAACGGTAAATTTTGTCGCATTTTTTCGAAATTTTTATCAATTTCATTTTATTATAAAAGGCGTTAGGAACAAGATATCAAATTGAAATTCCCTTTAATAAGTAGTTGGAACTATCATTTAAACGAATATGAAAATCATTTTCCCCCGACGGAAACGCCGTCGGGAACATTTGCTGAGCTTTGGCAGTTTTGGCTTGTAAAATATCAGCCGTAATATAAGGAAAACGTGCTTATATAATCTATTTATTAGGCGTTAAATAAAAACTTAAAACTTATTTTTATGAAAAATATAATATCTGAAAGGTTGTAACAAAAAAACATCTGTTCGTCCGTCTGTACGAAATTTAGGATAAAAGCTGTATTTCCGCACTTTTCCGTACGGAAATATTCCGTGTTTTTCATTAACTTCATTATTGTAGAATGTTCCAACACAAGATATTTTAATGAAATAATTTTTATAAATTAAGCCTAAACATTGTTTAGAAAGATATGTAATTTGTATATATTTACCATCGAACCGTCTCAAAATGTACAATTTTTCTTGAAAATATGCATACTTCATATATTAAAAGGGATAGACCTTGTCGGAAGAGTCATATCTTCATAACCTTATGTCCGATTTCAATAAATGATACCTTGTTGCAAAGGGCAAGCCAGGAGCTGGAGGAAGCAGGCCAAAAATGAACTTTTCAGAGCAGTTAAGGCAGTCCAGTGACACCATTTGAGCAATTCTCACGGCTTTCCTGTTCGGGCCAGCTTAGTCTTGGCCAGCACCATATCGCATAAAACAAGTTTGGTCACATTCTAAGACCTGTCCTGAACCCTGATGGCATCAAATGGACTTGTAAATAGTTTGGATGGAAAGATTAGATATCTACCAACATATCCATATAGGTAGGTATCCGAGATGTAGGGACTCGAACAAAAGTCAAAATCTAACATAGTGTCAATATCAACTGAAATTCCGTACTTCCATGTATTACTCTCCTGACACCCATGGCCGACTCAGGTACTCGAACATCGTGTTACTTTGTAGCCAGGACCCATACCTAGTCGGCGATGCATAAAACTGGTACATGTTTTGGCCAAACGGGATTCAACTGGGTCCAAAGCCTTCCAGACATGTAAAAAGCCGTATTTTCTATGTTGGAGGCATATCTTGTAGCCATATATAGCATGCCCCGACCTCTAGGGCTATCCTAGGTACTAAACATGGTTTAAATCGATAGCCAGGACATACACCTATACAACCATGAAGGATATATGTATATTTCTTTGGCATAAAGGCTCGAATCCGGTTTAGTCATGGTCAAAATACGAAGCTAGAAGACAAAACGGTGTCCTTATTCGACCCCAACATACCTACACGACCATGTATGATACATGTGTATATCATGGTCATAGGGGTTCGAACCGGGTTTAAAGCCTTTCAGACATGGTCAAAATTGACATAATTCCTAAATTTGAACACTTCCCGGTGACCTTAAATGGCCTTCCTTGACCCTTATGGGTACGTCAGATACTCAAACTTAGTCTCATTCGATAGCCAGGACTCTTACTATATGACCATGTACTTTATATGTATATTTCTTTGGTATAGGGGCTCGAACCCGGTCGATAACCTTTTAGACATGGTCAAATACGAAGTTAGTGTTCTTATACGACCCGCCCCGACCCCTAGGGCTATCTTATGTACTCGAACATGGTGTCAATCGATAGCCAGGATCCACAACTACACATCATTGTATGATATGTATATGATTTGGTGATAAAGGGTCGAACTTTATTGACATTCTTTCCGACTCGGTCAAAATAGGCAGACTTTCTAAGTTCGAACACTACCTTGTGACCTTGTACGACCTGCCCTGACCCCTCGGGCTATCCTAGGTACCCGAACAGGGTCTCAATCCTTAGCTAGGACCTAAGTCTACAAGACAATGTATGATACCTGTATATATCATGGTCATCGGGGTTCGAGCCGGGTCCAAACCCTT
Organism: Mercenaria mercenaria; assembly: GCF_021730395.1. NCBI lineage: Eukaryota > Metazoa > Mollusca > Bivalvia > Venerida > Veneridae > Mercenaria > Mercenaria mercenaria. Next base: position 63,547,385 of record NC_069363.1, on the reverse strand, counting down.
TCAGACATGGTAAAAAAATGCGTATTTTCGTCGCTGTGTTTTTCACGAGGTGAAAATGGACGTTGCACCGAAGAGGGAGCAGTTTATTATTATACGGCGATCTCTGTCGCAATAATGCGGACTGGTTCTCGGCTTCGTTTTATAACGTCAAAATTATTATGAGAACAATCTTATTTTGTTGCAGTCATTATTATGAGGACGATTATGTGTTTGATAAGCTGTTCGTTTTTATTAGACACATAAATAAAATCTTATCTATGCCTCCGTTTTTTAAAGTACTGTTGATGTATTTAAATATAAACAATGTTTTGAAAACAACAAAAATGTAACAAGAAATTGAATTTTGCAATTGTAAACAATCAACTCAATTTAAATTAAAATATTTGCATTTGAAATTTTTTGATTAATTATAACTGAAACATTTTAATACATGTATTTCATTAAAATAAACACTGACTAGTGTCATTATTAAAATGATATAATGTTAATGTACATACAAATAGGGATAATGCACTTATAAAAACCAACATGGGGAATGAATTGGCATATTGAAATATCAACTAATAAAATGTGTTAAATGGCGGATATCCCCTTCCATATGTGACAGACAAATTTATGTTCGGTACACACTTACCACTCAGTTTTCTTGCCGGACCATTCAACACATTGGATATGTGACAGACGGAACCAGCCTTCTTGGGTAAATCATATATCACCTTGTTCCGACCAGCTTCCCAACTCATGTGTCCTGCAAGTTAAACTACATTTGAGATATCTACACATCAAAGTTAAATGCAGCATTGCTAACGTCTGTGTGAGAAGTGGGGTGGGCGGGAGTGGGGGCGTAGGCTTATCCAACACTTTAATGTTTCATCTTGTAGTGATAAAAAAAAAATTTGAATCTGCCTATCGGTTTGATGTATTTTTGAACTAGCAATACTATTCGCCAAAGAAAATCACAGTAAGGCATACGTTTGTTATCTCGACTGTAAGCAAGCTTTCGACAGGGTATGGCACGACGGTTTATTGTTCAAAATGCATGAAAGTGAAATCAACTCCTTAACTTTGAGATGCTTTATTAACATGTACTCAAATACGCGCAGTTGTGTACGTAACCAGTCATTCATTTCAGACTGGTTCGAAATAAAACAAGGAACCAGACAGGGTGGGAAGAGCTCTCCTATGCTCTACCTCCTATACATCAATGGACTCATTTTGGAACTTGAACAATCAAAGCTTGGATTTTGCATGTATAATATGAATATTAGCAGCCCAACTGTCGCAGATGACATGGTACTTGTATCGCTTTCGAAACATGGCCTTGATGAAATGATTGATATTTGTTACCGTTACTAAACTAATTGGCGATTTGAGTATAATGCTACTAGATTTGCCGTTGTGGTTTACAACGAGTCAAAGACAGAATTTGAGAATTCTACTAGAAATTGGTCAGTTGGTACAAAATCAATAAAAGAGGATACCGAATATGTGCATCTTGGTAAAACACTTAATAAATACTCACTCTTAAACGATAACATTCACAACGCTAGCACTAAGCTTCGGGGAACTCTACTTAGTATATTACTAATAGCGGGATTGATAATGGAGACGACCTAAACCCAATGACCCTATCAAAGATATATAAATCAATAGTACAGCCTAAAGCATTGTACGGTTGTGAATTATGGAATTACATGACTAATTCTATAACATTGATTCTTGAACGTGCTCATCGTTTTTGTGTTAAATATATACAAAGACTACCGCTGCATGCAAATAATGACATAGCTCTGTTTTCCCTTGGATTGCATTCCATAACAACAACAATAGACTATAAAAAGCTGCAATTTCTAGCTTTGTAGGTTACCTGGTAGATACTTAGCAAGACAGATTTTTTATACATAGGCTATTTCGGTATACCAATTGTACAGAAAGACAGTGCTTAGGGTTTATGCCAGATATATTTAAAATCCTGTAAAAATATGATTTGATAAGTTATATGAATATTCTCCTAGAAACCTCATATTTTCCGAGCAAAGGAGCATGGAAGTCAGTATTACAGCGTTCCGTTTTCCAGCATGAGCAAGAGAAACGCTTTGGAAACCTGTGCCAGCTTATAACAGTTGAACAGTGTATAAACATTTTTGATGTGAAAGGTCCATGTATTTTCTGGGCAATTAGTAGGAAATACCCAACAACAAAAACATATTGCTTTACGGCTACTAAAATACTTAATAAATTGTTTTCATTTAATAAAACGGAGAGGTGCAAAAAATGCAATTTTACTGTGGACAATTCTACAATACACTTAATACTGTTTTGCCCATGAAATGAGACAGTCCGTTCATGCCTATGGTCAAATCTTATCGCAGTCTGTGGTGTACATTCTTTTAAGACGTTCATTTCGAAATCACCTCTGAATCAAATCGTAGACTTACTGGCTGGTTTATATTGTACCGATAATGATATAATCATATTAGATGTGATAAAAGCATGCCATAAAATGATAGTTTAAAAAGTCACTGTTTTACTCGTCTATGTATTGTTCAAATGCTGGATTTGCGGAAAAGACTTAATGAAATTTGTAAGTTTATATGTATGTATATATATGTGTGTGTATATATGTATATATGTGTGTGTGTGTGTTTGTGTGTGTGTGTGTGTGTGTGTGTGTGTGTGTGTGTGTGTGTACATATGTATGTAAGAATGCGATTATGAATCAGTTGAAGGCTGTCTATTGATTACCCTTTTCTTTTGCCTTGAATTTCGTTTCGACAAGGCATGAATAGAAGGGTGATATCCATCCATATGTTGTTAATGCCAAATTTTAACAAGATTGCGTCATATAGTCTACATATAGTTAAGTATATGTGCACATAGTACTTGTAATTGATATTGTATGCACAGAAACAATTCCTGGTCATTTTAATATCGGCTGTTTTTTATCTTTGAAACAAAGTTGTACTTGTTTGTATCTTGTCATGTTAATGCTCTTTGTGTATATATTTGTATTTAGTTTACTTATTTGTATTGATTATTGTTTGAATACTTTTGCCATGATGCTCTCCTATCTGTGGAGGTAATAAAGAATATATCCTCTGTATATATTTCCTTTCCAAAAAAAAGTAAGTTAAGAGGGAGATATGGAGAAATTAATGTATCGCAAGGAACAAAATGATTCGTTGATTGGGATATTTTTTACAGAAAGGAGACTTGCGACTTCGTTTTGATGACACCATTCGCATGCTACCGATGATTTCACGATACTCTTTGTTTCATTTGTTATTTCGAAGTTTCCTAGAGTATCACATTTTCAGAGACATATATATCCAAAAACACCGCTCTTTCAGTGTTACTTGTTTGGGCCTAGATTTCAAAAGAATGCCACACATACATATTCATACATACTGAAACGCAGCAGATGCTATTGAGAAAGAAAAAACAGATCAAGACTCTTTATAGTTGGACTACTTGTGTAAAAAATTTGGTTTACACTTAATTTGGTCACAGTAGTGATTAGCCTCAAAGAACTTGGATATAGTCATGGAATTAACAGATCATTTCGAAAGTGTTAAAATTACCTCCATGCCAAAAGATCCATTTGAACTCGATTTTGTTCAAGCCTTCGGGGATGTTTACTGTAGCTGCATATTTTGTGTTAGTATGACGGATGGCTATGACGCCCTTTGTCGGATCCCAGGATCCTAGTTCGGGTATATTCCCGACAATAGCCGCCCAGTCACAGATATCACTGGCTGATGTTACAGTAAAAATAACTGTGATCTGAAAAACGAGAATATTGAATTTTAATGGACATCCCTACAGGCTGTAGACGTTTTTATCGAAATAAATTAAGTAATCGCAAAGATTTTTTGATTTTTTTTGGTAACTGCGGTAATTTATACCTGTAAATAAAACACCGGTACAAAGTGATTCAATGAGTTTCGGTATATTTTCTGGTTCTTTTGGGATCATGGAAACTAAATTTGCTGGCTCTATGGTTTGACATTTAAAAATCAACTGATTGTTACGCATTCCGTGTAGGGTTATGGTACGATATCTGTTTTTATGTTTCTCAGTACATTCAGTCGGAATAATGAACAGAAATTATCAATTAATAAGCATATGTAGGGCACATTTTGTTAACGAATTTTTCTTATTTGCCATTAATAATGTATACGATCTTGAACGATATTGTAATACATGCACCAAAAATCTTATTTGTGTCGATGCCGCTGTCATATCATACGATGGGAATTACCATCGCATCGTATTTTCTGTTTGGCTGTTTGCACCGTATTATCGTACTTACAAATCTACAGGGCTAACTGCCGAAACAAGGATGGCCCCAACGGTACACGGGCATATTTGCTTTTGCTAATTTTAACAAAATTTTGTAAGTAGAATTTTCTGATTAAAAGTGTTATATTCACGTTGAATATAGAAACAAAATTACCATTTCTAACTGCTCTTAATACAATCTCAGTTTCCTTATGGAATAACGTCACACCGTGTGAACCAGACGGTGCCAGTTCTCCGATACGTAGTTGTATAAGTAGATATATCTGTATTTTTGTTAGTTATCCATCTCTTGCAGTTTACTTTACAGACATCCGCTAGTCTGTGTGCAGGGTAAACGTTGCCAAGCGAATTCGGATACACTCTTACATTATCATTTATGACGTCTGGGACGTCAGAGAACTGCATTTTGACGTCAGTTTGCAGTACATTTATTCACCCAATGGCCTTATATTCTAGAATGTGTAAATTGTAATATGTTGCGATCAAACACTGACTTTTATGAAAAATCATATTAAAGAAATAGATATTGGAGAGGTGATATTTACAAAAGTACTTGTAGCAACAACAAAAAAACCTGCCCTTTGTTGTTCATATACACTCCGGTGTAAAGCTTTTGGTACCAAGTCTAGTCTGGGAACGGACTAGATAATCTTTTTTTTTTCATTATTTGTCTTATATTTTCTGACCGGTCTATCTTGGCTCTAATTATATAAAAGGGACATAATTATACAAAATTTGGAGCTGACTGGTACCAAGTCATTTGTTGGCCAAAACTCTACTGTCGCCAGCGAGATCCGGTGTAGATAATCAGATGACGGACGGTGAGACAGTGGAAAACAGGCGTGAAGTAGATACCAACGGCATATCTCATTACGAAATTAGAACATGTTTTTGGTGCTAAGAAACTGCTGTTTTCTACGCTGAAACGATGCACTTGAGCCAAGATCTGACCACCTTACATAATAGTTATAGTCCTTATTAGAAGTAAAATGAAATTTGTTCAAGCAATTTTTGCATAATCTGCCGGCGAAGAACGCTGTCAAAATGTGCTGAAAATCGTAATCTTAAGCATTTTTCAGATGTCCGAAAAAAAGGCTGGAATCATTGTTGCTGCTTTAATTCAACGCGTTCAGGATGGCTTGGGGATGCATTGAACCATGTAGATATGTTGCTGGTATGTATGACCAAATACCAGTACACATTGCATTGCCGACGGACCTTTAGGATGCCGGTGGCATACTTCCAAAGAAGGCGTCATTACGAAATTGGAACGTTTTTTGTTGCTTAGATACTGCTGTATTCTGCATTGAGACAATGGACTACAGCGGCGGACCCTTTGTCCTTTCCAGGCACATGTTGTGGGCTATCACCCTGGAGAAAATCTTGTTTGGAAAAACATTCGGCATAAGGGATGACGCAGGGCGAGGTGGTGCTGGTCTTATAAGTCTACAACCTCCAACCGGTCAAATCTCAAACTTACATGGGTGTGATAGAAAAGACTGAAGAACAGACAAATTGACAAGTTGCTGTAACATTCAGATATTGTACATGTGACCTTCGGCTGCTTGTCGCTACCTGAGACAAGTCACCGTCAGCACAGGTCAAAGGTAAATGCTATAAGAGATACAGCACTTGCATCCGATGCGCAACTGCGGTCAAAGTCTATATGCCAGGGAGTTTATTCAGCATTTGTATGAACTTTCTTCACAAATGATGTAACACGAAAAAAATCAACTCTATCATTTAGGAAAGTACAAATTCCCACACAGAACAACGGTGCGGTGCAATGACCGGTAACACTTATGAACTCGGACATAATCCTATAGTACACTCGGCCTTTGTGAATGAATCAACACGTTATTCCCGGGGCACTTTTTGCTCAGTTCATTTAGCACGTGACTTTCATGTATAGGATATCGACCGTGTACGAGGTCTTTCTCTGTAGGAAAGACCTGCGCACGGGCTTCTTGTGTTTCGAGAATCCCATGCGCAGGTCTTTTCTACAGTGAAAGGCCGATGTACGAGGTCGATATCCGACTTACATACCGTCATTCCTTCTCAAAATGTCCAGCGGTTACGATTCTGACCAGGCATTAGATCTTTATAATGAACTTGAAGACAGAAAGATTTTCCTAACACACGATACATACATGTAAGGAATTAATGTTAGTTTTAGAAAATTACGTTTATTCGTAAAGTTATGGTCGTACTTTAGTTTATGTAGGTGCAGGAAGTGGGAAAATGGTACATGTAAGGCCGGAAAGGTATGTTACCCTATGAAATATTACCCGAAAGCTTTAAGGTTTATGCAAGATAATAATCGATATTCATAGACAACGTGAAACCTCAGAAAAGTAAAAAAAAAAAAAAAAAAAAAATTATGCACATTTTGGTCAAAAAACACCAAAAGACATTGTCAAACTGTTTTTAAAAAACTTTTACTGAAAGCGTCCATGAAGAAACTTGATATAATTTAACAAAGTTCACACAAATCCGTCCATCCGGAGCCATATCTAGGAAGTGGTTTGGGCTATTTAAATAAAACTTCATATCATACATGTTCACCACTACAGGGAAATAGGGTCCGTCAGGTTTCAATCAGACTGTCCAGATAACACCAGAGTTAGGGCCCTTAGTAGATTCTAGTGTTAACTTTATCGGATACTATGAATATGGAAATTTCTGCTTCATAACATGTTTTAGCAACTTCATAGTTATTGCCCTTTAACTGTTTAAAAATCCACATATTTTTACATAACAAACTAACCAATCGGTAGAATTTCATTACACTTCTTTCTTTTTTCCCATAAATATTTATTATCAACATGTGAAATTGTGTACCCGGTCACTCCACTGCCCTGGTCACACCTCGTCCCCCTCCCTACCCCACATTTTTTTTTTCATTTTTGTTAACATTAAACGTTCCATGAATATTTATCAGCATTCAAAGTTGTACCCCATCTCACTCCTCCAACCAGTCACCTCCACGACCCCGGTCATGCACCCCACCCCATTTTTTCTCTTTTTCCCCATCAGTATTTATTATCAACATGTGAAGTTTTGTAGCCCCCACCCACCCCCACCTTCCACCTAAAAATAAAACAAATCTAAACCTTCCATGAATATCTATCAACATATGAAGTTGTTCTAAAAGCTAATTAAGCCTAAAACAGTAATTATAATTCCATTCAAAATAATGTCATTAGTCACAATCAACTTAACCTACATTTATCATGTAGACTTAAAACATTTGTTTTCTGTTAAATTGATCTTGACAAAAGAAATAATTTGCTTCTTAGTAACATTCTTATCTATTTGCCGGATATATTTCCTTAGCATTCCTCACCACAAATCCATTTTGCGGGGGATACCAATTAATTTGCTTGTTAAAATCTGTGATGCTGAATAAACTCAAATTTATTCAACTTAAAATAATGTTTTGAGTGGAATATTCTGGAAAATGGTGAATTGTAAAACTTTTTGTCTGCCTCAGTGGTAGAGCGGTTAACCTTAATTTTGACTTATTTTCATTTCACATACAATGTCATATATTTCCCTCGCATCTTTTGCGGCTTTATGTGGAAAATATGTTGCTGTTTTTTTTATTTTTAATTATGCATACATGTAAGGTGCATTTAATAACAAGAAATGTTAATAAAATTAAGCACGCTTTTCTTGAAAATCCGTTTATTTAACACTGACTATATTTTATTAGGAAATCATGAGCAATCATGATAAAATCCCCATAAAAAAGCATGTTATTGAAACATATTTATGTGTTCAATAGATGCCATTTCGCAAATTTTTTCACGTGCTAAGGTCTGGGTCAGAACAACTAGACCTCTGCACGAGACTTCTTTTGTTCAAAGAGGTCATTCAGGAAAATACAGACCTCTGTGTAACAAAGGAAGAGGTATATAAGACTATATATTGTTACGTTAGAGCTAGCGTGGGTTTCAGAGGAAAACATTAAAATGGTATGTATTTTTTCTTCCTATATTCTTTCGTTCTTTCTGTTCTATTCTTCAGTAAACTAGCTATGATATGAACAATTTTTTTGAGTGTTTTACCCATTTTTACCTGCGAGTATCTTTCAACTTTCTGTGTTTTAGAGAAATAGCTAATGCTATTTTTTTATTTTTGGACTGATAATAAAGAATACTACCACAGAATATTCATAGCGTTAATGTATTTTACTGGGACAAGTTACCGCAATTTTCGTGGGACTATTTCGTGCCACGATTATCAGGTCAGAGAGATGGCCTGTTTACACAAGGCTCTAGTCCAACTGATCCGTAACAAGACATATACACATAGGCCAAATGAACCATACTTGTCATAAATATCAAATTGTGTTGAAAGACTTGTAAAAATACGCGCTTAGAAACACATTCGCAATCTTGTTTTGGCGTGTACGCTTACTTCTGAGCGTGTACTTCGTGCTCAGGCAAGATATATAAGCTGCTTTGACTAAATGTTTGTCGCAGAACGAAGAGAATATGGAACAGATTTAGAACTGTCAGTAAAGCAGGAGTTATTTGCATCGAATTAACGGTAATTTTCAACTTTTGTACGTTATTTTGCTGTGTTTCATCAGTTCGGTGCCATTTTGCAATTTTCCCAGCTGTATTATGATCATGTGACTGAAAGTTGCCATTTGATGAATTCCCAAAATTAACGAATTCTACAAATGGCCGAAATAAAGATTTTCCAAAAGTTACATTATTTTATTTTAAGAATTTCGTAAAATCTATGTGACATGGGTGTACAAAATTACGTACCTGTTTGCAAAGCGATTTGCAGATGATACGTATTAGACATTTTCTCATTTGATATCAACTCAAGGTGGCAAAATCGATCTACAGAAGTTTTGGAGTGTTTTTCAAGATCATTTGTTGGATATTACAGATATGCTGGAATAGAATGTGAACATGTTACCGGAAGAGCAAAAGCTATTCATTACAGGGCTGGAGACGGCGATTCAGAATATCTAAAGCATCACACATGGATAGCGTTTAAAGCAGACGGAAAATGGCACTTGATGCATCCGCAATGGTCCATTCAAGCTTTCGTCGGATACGAACACGGTGGCGAAATCGAAATTAAAAAAGACGGTCGAGAAAAAATCAGGATTAGGACTGAAAAACAAGGACGGCCAATGTTTATGGTAAATGACTTTTGGTTTTGTACGACGCCCGAAATCTTTGTGACAAGATGTTTTCCAGACGACATCAAGTGGCAAAATCCGGATGGTAATGTTTTCGTAAATACTGTCAATGAATTTCTGGCTTTACCGGATCTACGACAAGGTTTTTATGACATGAAATTATGTTTACTCAGTGAGGAAAAATCTTGTATATAACAGTCTAAAAAGGGAAAATGCTACGTCTCTGTTATGACTGAAAAGAATGGTGCAAAAGCTATTGATTTCTCATACGAGCTTGCAATGGAAGGCACTTCCGGTGATGATTTGAAGCTCAAGGACATGAAGCAGTTAGTTTTACACCAGATTTGCGGGAAGGAAAGAAATATTATCAAATTTGAAATTCGTCTGCCAGTCGTGGGAACCTACTGGTTTCGCTTAGCAGTAGGACTGGTACATGAACCGGATATGAAGCGGAACTGCTGCGAATTCAAACTATTATGTAAAGAAGCATGCAAGGATTGCAGACGATTCCCCACGTGTGCTGGTCTGGGTGTGTATGGGTACGGTCCACAAGCCGAAGAAGCTGGACTCGTGAATACATCTCAGACAGATGCAAAGATAAACATGAAACCAAACAAAGGGAAGTCAAAACAGACAATTGCTACATTCAAAACAGATTACGACCCTGACGCAGACATGTCGTATGCCGCCCAGATGATCAAGAGCGGAAGTGACGAAGTAGATGGTGATAGTATAAACATCAATCTAGAAGGTGACTGTACTATATTTACAATCGATGTTGATATTGTTTTATTGTTTTATGTTGTTGTTTTCTTTTTTTTATAATTTATTTTTGGCCGCAGTGAAATTTTGACAGCCTGAAGCTGTTGTTTTGATTTTGCTTTATCGGTTACTTAATTAGCAACAAAAAGAGATTTCATGTTGTCTCTTGTGTCTGAAAGATCAGCGGTTCTGGATGTTATTTGAAACGAGCAACAGATGATTAAGGTTATAAATAGGCCTATATATAATGAAATTTTAAATACTAAAACTATGGACTAAACTTCAGGAACTACTGAAGTGGTACACGACAAGACAAAAGGTTAACTGACCGTTAACGCAAACGTTCCAAAAGACGGTGAATATGCTGTGGTGATTACAGCCAAGGACTTAAAAGACAAGAAAAACAAGGAATCCAAGCATGTCGTTAGTTACTTGGTTACTACGCACGAGGACGAAGATGATAGTGAGAAAATGAACGCCTCTTTATCCCAAATGCAGTGCTAAATTTTTTTCACCTCCATATACCCACACTTTATAACAGAATGTAATATCTTACAAAGAGAAGTATTAAGAAAACTAACCATTGAAAGAAATACCAAAATATAGACTATTGCGTCTGGTTCGATAAAAAAACAAAACAACGCTTAATTATTACGTTATTATTGTACCTCTTGAGTCCAGAGGTGTTTGCATTTACTTTCGGTCGTAAATTACTTTTAACCTATGTACATTTACGAAAGGGCCATAATATGAACCTGAAATCATATTTATATAATCAAAAATGACATTTCGATTTTTTTTTGTGAGTATTATAAATATCTACTGAAGGAAAAGGTCGCATTTTCGAAGACTTCGTGATATAAGTGATTTTGGATATCATAATCCTATATAGTGGACAATAAGAGCAGTTGCGACCAGGTTAAGAAGCATAATACAAACTGTACATGTATACGATTACTTAAAATTGAGCCATGCCATGAGAAAACCAACGTAATGGGTTTGCGACCAGCATGGATCCAGACCAGCCTGCGCATCCGCGCAGTCTGATCAGGATCCATGCTGTTCGCTAACGGTTTCTCTAATTACAATAGGCTTTGAAAGCGAACAGCATGGATCCTGACCAGACTGCGCGGAAGCGCAGGCTGGTCTGGATCCATGCTGGTCGCAAACCCACTATGTTGGTTTTCTCACGGCACGGCTCAAATAACATCATTCTCAATCCATCATGGGTTTGTCACAATTCAGGAAAATGGTAAACCTCTGATATCCGCAGCTAGATTAAATATAATTATGACATTTGACATCCTCAGTGTTTAAACGTTTTAGCTATTAATTTTCAATATGAATAAGAACACTTTTCAAAAGTATTCATTTCCATTTACGACCTTTCATTTTTGGGACGCCACTTCTATGTTTTACAATGTAGTAACATCGCTCCTGCATTTAAAGGTCCAATACTAAGGAAAGTGAACATTTTAATTTCTTTTAAAAAGCACAGAAACTATTTCATTTTATTGGAAAATGAAAGTTGGTATGTAGAAATTCGAAATAAATAGCAGTATATGTACAATTACTTTTCTATGAAGTATGAAGAAAGTTAAAAAGACCTGGGGGGTCATTCTGTCGATTCATTGAAATTTCAACATAATACACATACATTTCTTTGAGTTCCAAAGACCTTCTGTAAATTTTGACCTGCCAATCTTCATTATTTAGTGTCTTGCAGAAGTCTATGCACTGGCTATGAAAAAAGTTGCCAACTCACTTTCCCTTAGTAATGGACCTTTAAAAGTGTGTAAGAAAGCGTAACGTTTTGTATTTCAGTTATAAATGAAATATTTCAGAAAGGACAAATGCACAGATCAAACAGCAAGAAAGGAAGGTGAGATGCGAAAACCACAAGGTGGCCAAAATAGAAGAAAGAAACAGACTGGCAGACATTATTGATTCATTCAGAATAGAAATCGAGTCGCTTAAAGGTATACTGAAATTAAATTGAGACAAAGATTATGAAAAATAAATGAAAATAAAGAAATAGTTAAACTGTGTCAAATTTATTTACAAGGGCTTATTTGTGTGCCAAATTTCCTAGACATATAGCCTGAAGGAATATCTTAAAATTGTTAATGGGTTTCAGTAACCACTAACCTTGATGAAATAAGATGTTAAAACAATTACATTTTCTAAGTCAATATAAATGAGCCGCGCCATGAGAAAAACCAACATAGTGGGTTTGCGACCGGCATGGATCCAGACCAGCCTGCGCATCCGAAAGGTAACATAACGAAATACCACACGTGATACCGTAGTAATGGTATGGACCAATTAAAAACCAGGATTACCCGGATATTTACATGTCATGCATAATTTAAAGTATAAACAAAAACAAAGACACGTGGAGGAGCACATGTCAAGAAAAAAATATATATATGTCAGTTTTTACTGTTCATTTCTTTCAGCTAACGCCCTGAATGTTCATGAGTTGAAAATCGTCTGATGTCAGTGGTTGAATCGACCACGATCTTTCTACCGTCTTTCAGCGAGGCAATTATTTTTCCCTCGTCAGACCATGCAGTTTGAACAAGATCTGACGTGCTTGTTTTTTCCAATAATTTAGCGTTTTCAACGTTAGGTCTTCTCTAATAATGATATGAGACCCTTTAAGAAGCTTTCGTGCTTTAACAACATCTTGTTTGGCATGCCGAGACAGTAATTTACAGATAACTGGTCTATTACCATCCTTAGAAAATCTTCCCATTCTGTGTGAAATATCTACATCTGCAATTGAAATCTTAATATTAAGTTTCTCTTTAACCAACTTCACAACCTTCTTGGTTGTTTCTAGAGGTGTCTCCTTCATGTCCGTATCCTCAATACCATAGATTCGAATTGAATTTCTGCGTGTATATTGCTCCAAGCCATTGAGTTGCTCTGACTGTTTTCGCAGGACAGTTTCACGTTCTTGAAGCTGTTGACGTATTTTCTTATTCTCGCTCATAATATTGACATTAGCGTCACTCATTTTTTCCATAGAAATTTCCATATCAGAAACTATATTCTTCAGGCTTTCCACTGCTTGTTCCGACGTCTCTAGTCTGGATTTCAATTCCCCTACTTGAGTGTTAATCTTCTCGAGCTCTTTTTTCACCTCTTTTTAATGACTTTCTGGAATTCGTCTAGCTTCTTGCTTAAGACTTCTTCCGTGATCATTTGTTTAAACTTTGTTTCGATATACTCTTGAGATGCTAATTTATTAAGTTTTTCTGTGAGATTTTTCATCATCTCGGCCATACTATCAGAACTTTGTTCTGGTTGCTTGTCTAGAGGTTTTAAATGTTTGTCGATTTTCGACTGAGTTTCGACAGGGGGAGAGGTGAAGCTTTAGGTGTTGGAGAATTACACACTGAAGAGTCAACAGATTTATCAATTGAAGTATCACCGAGGTTTCCGAGGTTTCCCTCAGTTTGCTTTCCTTTCTTTTGACTAGCCGTCGCTGACAACGATGCTCTGCTACCCCGTTGTAATGGCATGGTTCTTGGCAAATCGATTCAAACAAAAATTACCAGCTGATAACGTTTTAAATGTTTACAATAACGTACTCACGAAAACCTGTTTGCTAATCCAGTTTAACCAGTTTATCCAAAAACTATTTATAGATATCACACCCGTATTTAATCCATTTCTATTGTTCTCACTTTACTTTGAATTAACTCCACTTCTCCTTAACAGAATTAAAAAGTTAAAAGCCCAACATGTCAGTCATCCCCAATTTTATCATCTTGAACAAAAACACTGTGTTATGTTTGTTTTTAAACACAAAAAATTATTTATAATTTCACAGAAAGAAAGACTCCGCTTTCGCGTGTTCGCGACCTTGACCTATTCTATATAAAACTGGCCTTTTTAAAGATCTACCAAACATAGGTAGACCCATTTCAGAGAACAAATCCTTACCTCATTTTAAAGAAGTATGATAAAACTGATATAAAATGAAGAGAAAAGTAGGGGTCATGTATCTTCTAAGAGAGATTTCTCTGGTCACATTTGCTTACTGTAAACTGACATCAAAGTCACACTGCTGTGACCTGGAAGTACTACTCATACTAAAATTGAGCTTGACTTCACCAAATACAACCTGCTCTCCCATTTTTTCCTGCCAAAATGTCAAAAATACATCCACAATGAAATTTAAACAGAAACTAGCTTCAATTTAGACCTCTATCGCCATGCCAAGTGAAAAATTAGTGTTCAAATACCTGGCAGCCATTACGCGATAGACCAGATGGCTCCCACGCTGGTTCCTTTAGTTTAGTTAGGCCTATTACGGGTGCGTCAATTTTCCTAACTATCGCATTTTTGAAGAAAAAGGACTAGATCATAATCATTAACAGTCCGGTTGATAGTGGGGTTCGAGCCAAAAATTTCCCTCAGACCGACAAGAAAATCGCCCCGTCAGTACTTCAGTGCATTGATTAAATAAAAATTTAGTTTTAATCAGATACACATGTAAATTTTATACATGTATTGATTTTTGTTACGCGTTGAACTACTTTAATTACGCGGTAAATATTTGTCATGTGACAAAGGCGAATGACACACGGAAAACTATATTAATCCGCTAAAACCATAAGTCGTTGGTAGCACCAATCTTTATTACGTGAAAATCACAGATATGGATTTTTTATGAAGTATCTGCAAAAAATAGTAGTCACTCATAATTTAAAATGCTATTAGGGCCCCTTTCTTATATATAACTGATATGATGCTAGTCTTGCCAACCTTTTTGTGGTATTTTGTTGATGTTCTGCTAGTCTGGCACAATTATTTCCAAGTGCGCACACAATACTTTTAAGTGAATCCGTTAGATTTTCTTGAAATATAGAAAATATTGGACTTTAAACATACTGAACGTTTAATCTCACTTTGTTTTTTCTTGTGTTTTTTTTCTTGTAAGATTTTAAAAAAATTGTAACACAGTTTTGTAAGATTTTTAAAAAAAAATTGTAACACAGTTAAGATAAATATTTTGACATTTTCTCTGTTTGTTGCCTTGCTTTTATGCATTGACATCTCACATTGGAAGATCCTGTCATGATTGTCTATCGAACTTGCTGTCAGTCTAGTCCGTTTGATTTTCTTGCCAAAGACATGAACAACCCCTTACGATTTTGGTGTCGAGGTCAAAGCGACCTTTAAAACCTTAGTCAGCTTTTACTGATGATCAGATTTCATACAGACATACATTGGTTCCCTATTAGATCTAGAGTCAAGTCAAAGATTATGATTTGTTTGTTTGTTTGGTTTAACGTCGCACCGACACAATTATAGGTCATATGGCGATTTTCCAGCTTTGATGGTGGAGGAAGAGTGCCCCTCCGTGCATTACACTCACGAGCGGGCACCTGGGTATAACCACCGACCTCCGTAAACCAGCTGGATGGCTTCCTCACATTTAAAATTCCACGTCCCGAGTGAGGCGCGAACCCACATCGATGAGGGGCAAGTGTTTTGAGGTCATCGACCTTAACCACTCGACCACGGAGGCCCCAGATTATGATTAGAGTAACCTTTACCGACTTTGGTCTGGATGTGGGTTACTTTTTGGTTCAATGAGTTCAAAAAAAAAAACTAGAAGCATTTAGTGAAATATTGCAAAATGATTGAATCTTTTCTTGCCTTGCTTCTCTATTAAAATGCATACCGGTTCAGCTTCGCTTCCCGACGGTCCTCTCAGGGCTTTGATTAATTAATACTGTATATTGTGTCACTTACTATGACTATGAACATTCTCGGAACGCCGCTACTGTCTTTTGATATCGTGTTTTTTTTACATTACTTTATTGAATTATTTTGGAGGGTTCATTATGTAACTTTATCACATTATATACATTTTCATTATATTATGTGAAAGGTGAAGCACATTATAGGTTATAACACACTAAATAGTTGTTGTTCTTTATTCTATTCAAAATTGACCTATTTCCAATGGCCGCAGCACACATCAGGACCCATTTTAAATGGCTGTTACTTACATTTTCTTGAAGAATATTGTCAGTGCTAACTAAAATCAAGAGAAAAGTGGTGGTCATGTTTGATGCAAGAAAAATAATTTCAGTCAAACACACAAACTGCAAAATCAGCTAATAAATGAGACCCCAAATTATACTGGTGGTGTATGATCTAAGTTTCCATGAAAATTTTTTTCATGTTGTTATTTCATTATGAAAATGCTACGTACACGTCAAGCATAGATCTGTCATGTGACTTTAGCAAAAAATTGCAAAGAAAATAAGGAAAACAGCTCTACAGAGCAAAAAAAAACTGAGGACTATTTGTATCCGCCTTCTTCTATTTAGTGTCTGTATGCCTTTAAAATAAGATGTATAAAAACGACGAGTATCACGTGACACTGATGGCGTTCCGTACAGGCTCAGTAGTTTCCTTTTAATTCTATAGACAGGATACACATGTGCATGTAAAACGATTTTATTATGTAGGTCTAGAATGAACAGATGCAAATTACATTAATTTGTTAAGTCTACAATAGTACAATGTGCCAAACTACATATATACTGTGATGTAATAAACAAATAAGATAAATGGAATAAAACAGTGAAATATTTTAAGATCTTCAAATGGAAATAGATTTGATATCCAGACCAATCCATAATCTTTAATCATAGCTGCACAGAGTGGGACCAGCAAACATAGTCCAAGGCCCAGGATCTGACTTCTTCTGCTCCAGTTCTGAAATTACGCAAAAAGTGTTTTTTAAAACATGGTTGACCAAGGTACTTTCACTTGGAACAATATTGGTACTTTTATCGATACTGACTGTCATTCAAGGATTATTATGTTCATCCTTGATGACATCCACCAAATATTTACCCCTTTTTGTGGATTTTTGCTAGTGTCCCGTTATGATGATGACACTATGGCATAATAAGTGCGACGTAAAAACAGTGAATTGTTGGTTAATAACACACAATTTTCAGTGTTCTTTGGTTACTATAAAAAATAAATCTTCTGGTACGGAATGTCAGAGGAGGTAAGTAGAGTCACTAATTGGGACTAAATAATATCATATTTTCAGTCTCCTGTGTTTATTAGGTTGTGCTAGAATTAAGAAATGATATACATGTATCTCATTTCATGATTTGTCGTTGATTAAAACCGTTGCTTCAATACTTTTAAAAGTAAGAGATATCTCAGACGACAAACTCATCTTCGAACGTTGGCCCTTGGAATATCAAACGTTTTAACGTCGCATCGCAACGAAGACTTCCAGTAGGCAACTTCTGGGAAAATGCACGTTTTATCGCTGAATAAATTTTTTCTCTTTTTTTTTATTTAGATGCAAATGAATTATATCACGAGGGCGAAACCCTAATAATACGCATCTAAACGACAAACAATGATTTTATTCAGGAGCAAACCACTAAATGCATCTGTGAAGATATTTACCAAAATTTTGCCTGTTTTGCCTTGTTTCCTTTTCCAGCGCGCCGATTACTGTTACTGATTTTGTGGACTAAAGAGTCTGAGATGGCAATTTTCCCATCGTTTTAAATAAATTTGTGTGGGAAGTGCATTGGCATGTTAGAAAAGACGTATATAAATTGGAAGATGATAAAATGATGTCGGTGGACCGTGATAATTTCTTTACTTTTTATATAGAGCCTATAAATAATTCTAGTAATATAAATTTCTTGTAATATACCATTTACCTGTGGCTTTATGAATCTCGAAATTCGTTCACAATTATTTCTGGTCATGTCGGTATAACATCTGGAAATTCTGCAAAAATAACAATATTTATATATCAAAGTATCTTTGCAATGTCTGCCATTTGTTTTTCATTCTTACTGAAATTTTCTTGAAACTAAGCTGATATTCTATAAAATGTCATTCGTTGGGAAAGACTTACTGAAATACGCACACCCAACATGTGCTCAGTTATTTTTTTTCCTTTTTACTATTTTTTTTTCTGTTTTTCCTTTTTTTTTGCAATCGTCCAAGCTTAGGTTGTGAAAAAAATGTGGATAAATGTTTCTTTATGTCAATGCGGTTATCTCCCTTTTACCGCTAAGGTGACCAGTATTTTTTTCTGCTCTTAAGAGTATCAGGTTCTAGCAAACGTCAAATAGGAATTAAGGGGAGCGGTGGTCTAGTGGACAATGTGTCGGCCGCTCAATCCAAGGGTCGTGGGTTCGAGCCTCACTGGGGTCATGATCATGACCTCATATGACGCCAGTACTGTTTTTTTTCCAGGAAAAGGACTCGATAGTGGTTCCAATAACAACAAAAACAAATAAGTATAAACTAAGTAGGAATCCCTTCGTATATAAATATCCTTAGTACCATTTACATGATTATGTATTTCTACATTTATGTTGCGTATCTTCTTAACAACAAATTGTACATTACCCTTGGAAATTGTATCTGCTTGGAGGATCTATTTCTGAAAGAAAAAAAATGCAATTATTAATAAAATATACATTTAAAAGTTATATCTATTATCTTTTCAGACTGCTACATTGTTGCAGTTCTGCGACAAAGTTTGTCCCTCCGTATTATTTTCTGATAAAAGAAGGTGTAGTTCACGATGTTTTAAGCAACTTGTGAGATGTCCACTTAAAATTGCCATATGGTTTTGAAATTGTTTTCAACTTATCGTTATTTGCAGTTTTAATCTTGTCGGGTTAATAAACCTTAGATTGGGACATTATCAACGGCCATTCAACAGGTATGTGACAGGCAAATTTATTTTCGGTACGTACCACGTAGTCTTAGTCTCATTGGCCATTTACCACAGCGCGTATGTAACAGGCAAACCTGTGATTGGTACACACTTACCTCCTAGATTACTTATCACCCATTCAAAGGGTCTGTGACAGACAAATTTATGTTCGGTACACACTTACCACGCAGTTTTCTTGCCGGACCATTCACCACATTGGATATGTGACAGACGGAACCAGCCTTCTTGGGTAAATCATATATCACCTTGTTCCGACCAACTTCCCAACTCAAGTGTCCTGCAAGTTAAACTACATTTGAGATATCTCCACATCAAAGTTAAATGCAGCATTCTATCTATCTATCTATCTATCTTCCATAGCCGTCGAACCCCTTGCGGGGACGTAGACGTTTTGCGCGTCAAAATCATAAAGAGAAAGAATAGATCTATAGTGAAAAAAATTTAGAGTGCAAGAAACTAAAAAATAACTTTGAAGGACGGATTACACCAAACCGGAAGTGACTACTCAGTGTTACATGTGAAGTAGAATTTCTTGGAATAAGTTTTATTCTTTGCGAAAAATGTCTACCTACGCGTAACTGCTAAATGGCTGTTTTCTTTGGGGCATTTTTAGAGGGTGATGTTTCTCAGAACAGATTATTTTTCTTATATTCAACATAACATGTCAATATTTTTCTATTTTTAATAAGAAGACATGTTATACTAAATGATCATATATGGTTTTCATATCATTGAAATGCTCTAAAGTGCTGAAAATGAGGTCTGAATGTTTTGTTATTAATATGAAATAAATAAGGAATTGAATTGGTAGAATGTAACCTGAAATAAAAGGTTAAAACTTGAGTTAGCAGGATAACTAGGGCGAGACATGTTCAAGGCTGCAAACTGCGGCACTGAACTGCTCTAGGTTAGGGAGGCGGGCGACACTGGGGGGAAGTTGGCTCCAATGTTACACAGTTCTCGGAAAATAAGAAAACTTGTAATAGTCAGTGGTTGCAGTAATTAACCTATAACTTAGAGAATGGCCATAGCGGACACATCGGGTCATTGGGGTCAGGTAACCATCGATTGGGATAGCAACCAGATCATGATGAATCTTATAGAAGAGTGATAACTTAGAATCTATATGCCTTAAATCCAGTCGACGAAGGTTTAGGGAGTGTAGCATATCTGTTACACTAGAAGTACGGCCGTAGTCAGTCTTGATCCAACGGGCGGCTCTCCTTTGGACGCTTTCAATTTGGTCTATCTGGGTTTGGGTGTGGGGCGACCATACCTCGGAGGCATATTCAAGCTGGGGTCGGACTAGAGTCTGGTAAGCAATGGTCTTAATGGGTTGGGATTTGACCTTAATGTTTCTTCGTAAGAACCCTAGGGTTTGGTAAACTTTTTTGGTTGACCTATTTATGTGATTGTCCCATGATAGGTCATTTGAGATATCCACGCCTAGGTATTTAGCGGAGCTGACCGATTCAAGTTGGACTCCATGTAGGTAATACTGGGTAGGGATAGGATGTTTCCTTTTAGTGGCGTGGATAACTTGACACTTGGAGGGGTTGAACTCCATATCCCACTCCAACTCCCACTTTTCTAGAAGTTTTAGGTCATTTTGGAGAGTGACAGATTGGTCTGCAGATGACAATGTTAGATATATTGCCGTGTCATCTGCAAACAGACGGACTTTGGAACTGATGTTTTGTGGGAGGTCATTTATGTAAGCTAGGAAGAGCAGGGGACCAAGTACAGACCCCTGCGGGACACCTGATGATACTGGGATGGCATCAGAGGTAGTGCCATTTAGGACTACTGATTGGATCCTATTATCTAAGAAGCCTTTGACCCATCTTAGTGTGTTACCTCTGACTCCATATTCATGCATTTTTAGTAGGACTTTCTCATGGCTAACCTTGTCGAAAGCCTTACTAAAATCTAGAGGTATAAGATCTACTTGTTTCTTATTGTAGACCGAGGTGACCAGATCATTTACTAACATAACTAACTGAGTAACGGATGACCTTTCTCCCCTAAATCCATGATGTAGGTCGTACAGAATACCATGGTTACTGAAGTGCTTAACAATTGATGAGGAAACAATGTGTTCAAGAACTTTGCATAGGACACATGTTAATGAAATTGGCCTTTAATTTACTGGATTTGACCTATCACCTTTTTTAAAAAATGGGGGCAACATATCCGGATTTCCACTGGGATGGAAGTGAAACTTCCTCCAGGGATTTCTGGAATATGACCTCAAGGATGGGAGATAGTTCTACAGAGAGTGTTTTAAGTATTATAGGCTTGATTTTGTCAGGACCACTGGCATTATGGAGGTTCAGGTTGCTGAGAAGTTTCTCAATACCTTTTGTACCTATCCTAATATCTGGCATAGTAGGGACTGAATTTCCATCTGGGGTTAGTTTCATTTTACTGAGCGAGGCGAGGTTTAGTGGTGATTTGGGGCTAAAAACAGACTGAAACTGTTTGTTCAGTACTTCTTGCTTTAGCTTGATCATCCAGATGGAGTTTATTTTCATACTTAAGGGGAGGGATAGAGGAAGATTCCTGCCTCGAGTGTTTAATGAGCGAGTACAGTTTCTTAGCATTGCTAACGCCTGTGTGAGAAGTGGGGTGGGCGGGAGTGCATGGAGGCGTAGGCTTATCCAGCACTTTAATGTTTCATCATGTAGTGATAAAACAAATAATTTGAATCTGCCTGTGGGTTTGATGTATCTTGAACTTGTAAAAAGTTTAGTGTGATTTTTTCCTCTGCAAATATTTCCTTTCCAAAAAAAACAAAAAAACAGTAAGTTAAGAGAGAGATATGGAGAAATTAATGTATCGCACGGAACAAAATGATTCGTTGATTAGGAAATTTTTCACAGAAAGGAGACTTGCGACTCCGGTTTGATGACACCATTCGCACGCTACCAATGATTTTACGATACTCTTTGTTTCATTTGATAATGTTATTTCGTAGTTTCCTAGAGTATCACATTTTCAGAGACATATATATATATCCATCAACACCGCTCTTTCAGTGTTGCTTGTTTGGGCTTAGAATGCCACACATACATACTCATACATACTAAAACGCAGTAGATGCTACTGAGAAGGAAAAAAAAGATCAAGACTCTTTTTAGTTGGACTATTTATGAAAAAAACTTGGTTTACATTTAATTTGGTAGTGATTAGCCTCAACAAGAACTTGGTTATAGTCATGGAATTAACAGATCATTTCGAAAGTGTTAAGATTACCTCCATGCCAAAAGATCCATTTGAACTCGATTTTGTTCAAGCCTTCGGGGATGTTTACTGTGGCCGCATATTTTGTGTTATTATGACGGATGCCTATGACGCCCTTTGCCGGATCCCAGGATCCTAGTTCAGGTATATTCCCGACAATAGCCGCGCAGTCACAGGTATCACTGGCTGATGTTACAGTAAAAATAACTGTGATCTGAAAAACGAGAATATTGAATTTTAATGGACATCCCTACAGGCTGCAGACGTTTTTATCGAAATAAATTAAGTAATCGCAAAGATTTTTTTGATTTTTTGGTAACTGCGGTAATTTATACCTGTAAATAAAACACCGGTACATAGTGATTCAATGAGTTTCGGTATAATTTCTGGTTCTTTGGAATCATGGAAACTAAATTTGCTGGCTCTATGGTTTGACATTTAAAAATCAACTGATTGTTACGCATTCCGTGTAGGGTTATGGTACGATATCTGTTTTAATGTTTCTCAGTACTTTAAGTCTAAATAATGAACAGAAATTATCAATTAATAAGCATATGTTGGGCACATTTTGTTAACGAATTTTTCTTATTTGCCATTAATAATGTATACGATCTTGAACGATATTGTAATACATGCACCAAAAATCTTATTTTAATTAGCTTATATTCTGATTAATTGCTCTTTCTACGATAGTCAGTTTGTTTTGCCCCTTCGCACTATAGTTTGGTTTGGGCGATAGTGTGATAATACGATGCGAAGATGTGTAGATAAGACAATGTGTCGATGCCGCTGTCATAACTTACGATGGGAATCATCATCGCATCGTATTTTCTGTTTGGCTGTTTGAACCGTATTATCGTACTGACCTTACAAATCTACAGGGCTAACGGCCGAAACAAGGATGGCCCCAACGGTACACGGGCATATTTGCTTTTGCTAATTTTAACAAAATTTTGTAAGTAGAATTTTCTGATTAAAAGTGTTATATTCACGTTGAATATAGAAACAAAATTACCATTTCTAACTGCCCTTAATACAATGGAATAACGACACACCGTGTGAACCAGACGGTGTCAGTTCTCCGATACTTAATTGTGCAAGTAGATCTATCTGTATTTTTGTTAGTAATCCATCTCTTGCAGTTTACTTTACAGACATCCGCTAGTCTGTGTGCAGGGTAAACGTTGCCAAGTGATTTCGGATACACTCTTACATCATCATTTATGACGTCCGGGACGTCAGAGAACAGCATTTGACGTCGTTTTGCAGTAGATTATATTCATGCGTTATATTCTAGAGTGTGTAAATTGTAATATGTTGCGATCAAACACTGACTTTTATGAAAAATCATATTAAAGAAACAGGTATTGGAGAGGTGATATTTACAAAAGTACTTGTAGCAACAACAAAAAATCTGCCCTTTGTTGTTCATATACACTCCAGTGTAAAGTTTTGGTACCAAGTCTAGTCTGGAAACGGACTAGATAATCTTTTTTTTTTTATTATTTCTTTTATATATTCTGACCGGTCTTTCATGGCTCTGATTATAAAAAAGGGACATAATTATAATAAATTTGAGGCTGATTGGTACCAAGTCATTTGTCGGCCAAAACTCTACTGTCGCCCGCGAGATTCGGTGTAGATAATCGGATGGCAGACGGTGAGACAGTGGAAAACAGGCGTGAAGTAGATACAAACGGCATATCTCATTACGAAATTGGAACAGGTTTTTGGTGCTAAGAAACAAGATTGTTCGAATTATGCCCCTGGGGTGAAAAGAGGCCGCGCCCCAGGGGTCACTTGATACATGAGTTATAGGAAAAATACTTCAAATATTATCAGATTATTTTTCCAAGACTGTTTAATTATATTTACCTGATGACACAAAGTGATAAGGGTCACCCGACTGTGACCTTGACCTACTGACCTACTTTCTTGTTTTTTAAGATACAACCTTGAAATTTGGATGACATGTACAGTTTTGCACACCGATCTTAAAACTGACTTTCAGTGACCATGATTGTGACCCACTGACCTACTTTCTTGTTTTTTTAAGATACAGCCTTGAAATTTGGATGGCATGTACAGTTTTGCACACTAATCTGAAAACTGACGTTCAGTGACCATGAATGTGACCTACTGACATACTTTCTTGTTTTTGAAGCTTTAGCAAAGAAATCTGTTCAAGCAAGCAACTTTACTTAGGTGAGTGTTATAGGGCTATCATGGGCCTCTTTTTCTTCCTTGTGGCAACACTTTGATGTATTTGTTCCTGACTTTACACATGCCTTTTTGAATCTATACACACAAAAGAGTTACCATGGAAACGTGCCAATCCAGGCAATGATATAATGAATGGCCAACGGGTGTGTATGTTTACTTTTTGTTTCTTTTGGCAACACTTTGTTTGTTTGTTTGTTTGTTTTGGGTTTAACGCCGTTTTTCAACAGTATTTCAGTCATGTAACGGCGGGCAGTTAACCTAACCAGTGTTCCTGGATTCTGTACCAGTACAAACCTGTTCTCCGCAAGTAACTGCCAACTTCCCAACATGAATTATCAGAGGTGGGGGACTAATGATTCCAGACACAATGTCGTTTATCAAATAGTCACGGAGAACATGCGCCCCGCCCGAGGATCGAACTCGCGACCCCGCTCTTACCTACTGAGCTAAGCGGGCGGGCAATTTGGCAACACTTTGATATGTTTGTTTCTGCTTTTTATAAACCTTTCTGTATCTATACACACATCAGGATTACCATGGCGGTCAGACGTACAAAGTTATACAGCAGACTTTGGAGCATATAGGGTTTGTATGTTTACTTTCTCTCTCTCTCTCTCTCGCAGCAACACTGATATTTTTCTGTTTGTTTCCCTGCATTTAAACACTCAACAGGGTTACCATGACTTGTTGAATAGCAATGACAAACCTTCACTTATTAAACTTGCTCTGTTTTGTAAATCCATCATGTCATGTTTTAGCTAGCCAGATATTACACTTTATCAAGCCTTATTTCATATAACTTATTCTCTGTGTAAAACATATTTTGGCATATCTTCATAATTGTTGTTTTGTCAAAAAAGGGTTTCTGTTGGTGCGAATTGTTTGTCGCATTGGATTCTTCGTCTTTCGTTCCGTTAAAATATATCTTATTTTTACCATATCAATGTATAATTACTAGATGTATTCCTGTACACAATTATAAGAATAGGTTAAATATTGCGATGTGTTTTAATAATTTTACTTGCCCCATAAATCTTAGATAGCTGCAGAGATGTAGGCCTACCATGAAATATGCAGACGACAGACGGCATCTGGGTAAGCGCACGAAACTGTTCTATTTTATGTCTGCTTTTATTCATTTTTGTTTTGTATTGTTGTTTTTCTCTAGAATGTTGGGGTACTTTGAGAATAAAGCCGCAGACGGATATGGAGATGCAGATCAAATAATTTTTTTTATCATGAACAGGTGTGTATATTGCTACTTAGGTTGTCCTATTTTGCATGCATTTCTCCTGCAGATTATTTTTTCAAAATTATGGCTGATGTTGAATACTGTGAAGATATCATTTTGTAGATATCGCAATGGCTTAGTGGAAGGTGCAGCTATGGTAACTGATATTGACTATACAAGCGCGTGCAAGGTTGACATGTTGATTAAGTGGACGGTCCTTTTTATACGCCCGAAGGGACGTATTATGTTATGACGCTGGTGTCCGTCTGTCCGTCTGTCCGTTAGCAATTTTGTGTCTGTCCTTTAGCAATTTTGTGTCCGCTCTGTAACTCTTGAACCCCTTGAAGGATTTCAAGGAAACTTTACACAAATGTTCACCACACTGAGACGATGTGCAGAGCGCATGTTTTGGATGTCTCGCTTCAAGGTCAAGGTCACACTTAGGAGTCAAAGGTCATATCAGTTTGTTTCGTGTCCGCTCTGTAACTCTTGAACCCTTTGAAGGATTTCAAAGAAACTTGATACAAATATTCACCACTCCAAGACGATGTGCAGAGCGCATGTTCCGGATGACTTGCTTCAAGGTCAAGGTCACACTTAGGGGCCAAATGTCATATCAGTTTGTTTCGTGTCCGCTCTGTAACTCTTGAACCCCTTGAAGGATTTCAAAGAAACTTGACACAAATGTTTACCACACCAAGACGACGTGCAGAGCGCATGTTCGGGATGACTTGCTTCAAGGTCAAGGTCACACTTAGGGGTCAAAAGTCATATCAGTTTGTTTCGTGTCCGCTCTGTAACTCTTGAACTGCTGGAAGGATTTCAATGAAACTTGGCAGAAATGTTCACCACATTGTAACAATGTGCAGAGCGCATGCTCCGGATGACTCGCTTCAAGGTCAAGGTCACACTTAAGTTAAGGGTCAAAGGTCATATATGACTTTGCTTTGTGTATATTGCTCTGCATTGCAGTGCTCTTGTTTTTATTTGGCAGATCTCATTTTTGTACTTACAATAATTTTTGTTTTGAATTACTTCCCTTTTATGTTACTATAAATAGCTTATTTAGAAACTTTTTTATTATTGGTCGTAGGGAAAAACCGAGACCACTTTTCTGTGGTACAACATGGATGGTACCTCTAATTTTAAGGTGTATTTTTACATACTTGTACCTGATAAGGATTTTTTTGTAGACTTTGAATATTTTTTTTGTGGACTTAGATTTGTTTTTTGAAGTTTTCCTTTTGTTGTTCCAGTCCTTTGGGGCTACAACAGTCAAGTTCTTAAAATTTTGCTCCCATCCTATGATGTAAGCCTTCGGGCGTATATTGCCCCGCTTGGCGGCGCTCTTGTTCTCGGGTGTAATGAGGTATGCAATTTATCTATACAATTACTTTATCTTTGTACTAGGCATACAGTTTTCAGCCAAGTTATTGCATACGAGACTCAGACTCCGCCTTCGTGAACATATTGAATTGTCTCCGTTGCCGGTGATCACACTGAAAACAAACAAATATTCTTTATGTAATATACAAGTTGGTAATTCTGTTTAGGTAAACTATGAAGTGTCAAAAGTTTTCATTAATGGTGTAATTTTACGCCAAAAATCTTTTATAGCTGTGGTCTAAATAAGGCAAACGTTTGCTACCCTATCACCATGAGACGTGGTTCGAATCCGCGAAGCCTGCTTCTACTAGTTTCATTAACATTTGAGGAACCATATGTCCATTGTTGCTGCCTACTTCATCTGTAGGTATAAGGATATGATCAACACCATCTTCCGTGTCTTCAGAAAGAAGGGATTCATTTCTAAGACTTTTGTTCTTACCTTTCAGTTGCTCTGTTGGTTTCTTTCTTATCATTGCTAGATTTCATGAAAATCAAAATAGTTATCAAGTTTTACAAAAATGGTAACTTAACTATTTCAAATGATTGGAAATATATTTAACTATTTTTTTTTTTTTTAATTGAAATTACTGAAATATGCTTTAAATATGATTGGTTGATCTTTCTACTTAAAGATGATAGCAATAAAACCTCTTCTTTCGTTAAAAGTTTTTTTGACTGGTTCCTGTCAAAAATAACCAAACCTTTCGAATTAACTATGACAGATGGAGCATTTTTTGCTTTTTATCCCGAATTCAAGGAAAACATTGCTATAGAATATGTTGATCGATCTGGGTTACGTTTGTGTGCATTTAATCAAAGAATAACGAAAATTGTCTCCTTTTTCTTTTACAACTGTCAATTCAAATGAAAATGCGACAGTATTAGACAAAAAATTTCTACATTGCATGTAAGTGTTGCTACTCCAAGAGGGGTTCCCCGCCATCATAAGCGTATTCTGATATTTTTCCTCATTTGCGTCGATGCCATTTATTTTATCAATAACATGTTCAAGTTTGTCTCCTTTTTTGTTAACATATGACCTGCTTTTGTAAAGCACTTTGAGTCTTCTTTCAAAATTGCGACGTTGCAGCGGAGTAAACTACTGTACACTTTACCAGTTATTTCGTTTCGTATACTTGTTGTTATGAAGAATCATTTCTGGGACATATCTATAAGCTTGTTAATAAGTAATCAACAGAAGAAAATTTTTTCACTACAAAAATGGTAGGTATCAATAAAGCGCGAAGCAGCACTGATTCTCCATTAATAGGCACATCTTCTTTTGGTTCTTCGGTTGACTTTTTTTCCTCTGCAGCATCCCTTATATAACCATGAAGCAAGGCTTTTTGGAAAAGGAGTCTGAGATTTTTTTTTTGAAAAAGCGTTTGAATTTTTTCTTAACGATGTCATATGTCTGATCGTCGCCCTTGAATCAGCAACTTTTTCTAAACAAGCATATAATTTTCGTCCCTTTTGAAAGTTTGTCTGGCATGACTGATATCAACGTACGTTCTCGTTTTTTCTTACCAAATTAAGAAATCGTTACCTCCATTATACTTCAAGCAAAACTTCAAAATGTACTTGGGAAAAAAAAGGCAAACATAAATTTTCTACACGTAGTGAACTTTTTAAATAGAATCAATATCCGGTTAATAGACTGGTCCACGTGTCACATTATACGTCGCAGCTAAGCATTACGATGAACTAATATTTTATTCAAGTAACTGTTGGAATATTTTGGATATGTTTTGCAGTTAGCATTTTTCCGACGCCAAAGAGCGGTAGGCCTTAAAACATTTTCCTTGATGAAACTATATGAAATATTAAAGGCACAGCACTAGAAATGAAAAAAATTTACACCAATATATTAATCCATTCTCTTTCATAATAAGCTTGTGGAAACATTGTCTTAATTATACAAAGCAGTTCATACTCGAAAAAAAAGATATTTTTTTTTTGTCTTGAAAGTAAACTAAAATAAATATCAGCAATCGTTTTGTCACAAATTTAAAAACTACCCCTGCGCTATAACTTAATATACTGCAGATGCAAAGTACCTGACAAGTACAGATAAATACTGTATGAGGCAAGAGTTCTCTTCTTTTTCATTAATGTTATAACTATCTCGTTATCAAGATTTTAAGATTTGAAGACAAGAAAATAATCAAATATTCTGTAATTTTTCTAAGTATGAAAAATTTTTCTGCTATCTCTAAATGTTAGCGTTGCATCTCTGAGACTCTACTTTTTGGAGATGGCGTTGAAAATATCACTTTCAGATAAATTTAATCGATGTTTTACTTGAAATGTAAAGTCATAAAATGCAGTTTAAACAATATTAAACGTTTTATATAATTTATATTATAGTTTCATTATTTCCCGAATGTATATCTTTCCTTGGCACTTCGCTGTTTCTCCTCAAATGAAATCGAGTCCAGATAAATATAATATTAATATGTCCTCGGCCAGTTTGCCGCTAAATAAATTTTTAGCTAACATGGTAAACATAGTAATAGTAACCAAAAACACAAGTAAATTCTTTTGAATGTGACAAAAAATGATAATAATAGTTATAAATACATGTATGTGGTAATTTATTGTGCAACAGTTGTTTTTTTTTTTTTTTGTAACAGAGACGCTAAAGGCGATATACGTGGTGCATGCATTCCTGCACAAACACAAAATTGTCTATAATCTGATATATTTAAATTTATAGTTATTTAAAATAACGTAAAAAACTGCCGACTATAAAGTCTTGCATTTCTAATGTCAAGTCTGTCGAGGCTAATCTATAGTTATTTGATATTACTTTGAAAAACTAAGTTATTGTCTAAAAGTTTATTTCAATTCCTTATTTTTCTGTTTCGTAATTGTTTGTGTGAAAAAAAAAAAACAGCAAGATTGGCAGTTTTATTTTCATACGTTTGAACTGCGAAACTGTTGAAAATCCACCACAGACATTAATATCTTAACTCAACTTCATACCTAGTATTGATGCAGGAAATTGTATGATGATTAAAACAACACGAAAGAAACATTCTTCATTCTTCTTTCAGAAAAACAATACAGTTCTGCGTAACTTATACAAAAAATTAACGCGGACACGTTGACGCGTTGACGACGTAATTACGTAGTGTTTAATGATTAGTACATTCATAAAAGTCGCTCATTTCCGGGATTAACCTCCGCGTAGAAATATTATCAAATTATCATCTTTTTCACCTAGAAAATCACTGACTATAGTAAAGAATGACGACACATTTTGCAACGCATGGTGAAATCTAATTCTCATCATAACCTACAAACAATGAATCCGTTCAGGTTTACTTTAAGTGATTCATCAATCTCTTTGACTGTGTTCACAACAGTTCCAAATAATTCCATTTAAACGCCAGGAAAATAAGTAAAATCAATATTCTGTATTATTGTTCATTTTTTTGCTCGGCTGAAATCAACCTAATTTACAAGGGTGGCAGTGTACTGTGCCGATAATGGGAAATAACATTGTATCGGAATTTGGTCGTTGACAGGGTGTCGAATTGATCAGGGTCACACTCCAAATAAGAAGCTATTGGGATTGTAGTGCATTCTTCTTTTATACGCCCGTTTGAAAAACGGGACGTATTATGGGAACGCCCCTGGCGGCGGAGGGTCGGGCGGGCGGCGTCCACAGACTTTGTCCGGAGCATATCTTCTTCATGCATGGAGGGATTTGATGAAACTTGGCACAATTGTTCATCATCATGAGATGGAGTGTCATGCGCAAGAACCAGGTCCCTAGGTCTAAGGTCAAGGTCACACTTAGAGGTCAAAGGTCAAATTCAAGAATGACTTTGTCTGGAGCATATCTTCTTCATACATGGAGAGATTTGATGTAGCTTGGCACAATTGTTCACCATCATGAGCGGAGTGTCATGCGAAGAACCAGGTCCTAGGTCTAAGGTCAAGGTCACACTTAGAGTCAAAAGATACAAGAATGAAAACTTGTCCGAGCATTTCTTCTTCATGCATGAGGGATTTGATATTACTTGCAAAAATGTTCATCACAACACGACGGAGTCATGCGCAAGAACCAGTCCCTAGGTCTTAGGACATCTCGCACTTAGAGCCAAAGGTCAGATACAAGAATGACTTGTCCGGAGCATTTCTTCTCATGCATGGAGGGATTTTGATGTAACTTGGCATAACTGTACACAATCATGAGACAAGTGTCATGCACAGTCCCTTCTTTAGAATTACTTCCCTTTGTTGTTACAAATAAATATTATCTTATATTGTAACTTTTTCATTACTAGTCGTAGGGAAAATTCGAGACCATTTTTCTGTAAACATCATGCATGTTACATTCAATTTGAGTGGGATTGACCTATCTCTACCTGGTAAAGGGAAAATTAAAAATTTTCCTTAGTTGTTACTATAAATAACTTATATTGTAACCTTTTTGATAAATTGCCATAGGGAAAACCAAGACCACTTTTTTTGTGTACAACAAAACTAATGTTTCAAGATGAAATTCTTTTTTGAAACTTGTATTTTCGGACAAAATAATTCTAACTTAAAATGTTTTTCAATGCAATCTCATTATTTAATGTTACAGCAAATTACTATATTGATATAAGTTTTATTTTTTAGCACCGGTGGATTTCGAGTCATGTAGTAATTTGAATTAACACCACAGTATGATAGCTATATATGGGAATATAGGGTGATAACACGATGTTTGAAAGGGTAAATCTAATTCGAAAATTAAATTAGTTCATTTATCACATATTAGAAGTCGCTTAAATGAAATAAAATTAATAAATCCATTATATAATTTTGGTATTACAATAATGTTATAAATCATTGACGTTGGTGTCGTTTTAAGTAAAGGAGACATGTTGACTTGGTCTGAAATAGGGAAAGAAAGACGAAATTTTGATATTTCAGTATAGTGGGAATAGTTTACGAAAAATATTTTTGTGTCTTTCCATATTTAATTCATTAAACTTGTAGACGCTCGCAGTTTTATATTTCCACCTATATATTTTTTCACAGATTTCAGTAGCAACTTGAATAATATTTATCATGACCTTCTCACCTAGTTTTTTTTGTTTTTGAAGCTTTAACAAAGATTTTTTTCAAGCAAGCAACTAAACTCGTGTTGTATTAATACGTTTTTTTTTTTAAATCAAGCTTTACACTATTATCATATATCTTTATGACGTTGGACATATCTTAAACTTGATTTCCCCAAGGATTTTTCCAAGCAAACTTGCGCATATTATTTTCTGTTTGTCAGCCGTCTTTATCGAATATAGTACCAACAAAACATTCAAGGAAATAAGTAGGTTTTATCATGAAAAACTAATAATTGCCCTAAAATAAAGTTTTAAGTGTACTCAAATATGAACGACAATGGCTGGGGTTTGTTTCTACTTTTGTAAGTTTATTGATGTTGTTGATCGCGCGATCATTTTGAATAGGACAAGTATATACACGCTGGGGAAAATATTTCATGATGGACCTGTGAATTCTTTACTTATGGGTGAAACAGGTCTCATAAGCGTAAATACGTCTAGCTTCTACTGATTATAAAACACCGTACGATTTGTTGTGAATTAACTGTTGTTGTACTTTTAGTAGTTCAACCGCCACCCTTGTTTAAGAGCAACATTTAAAAAACACGTTTTTTTTTTCATCCTCAAGTAATAAGTAAGTAGACTCGCCCAGTTTAATCAATCTAGACGCACAATCTAATTTTATACATAGAGCGCGTACTTCACCCGATTTACATTCGGAACATTTTCACGCCTTTCGGGCTTTATCGTATGCTTAACATGGGATTTTTGAACCGTCCAAAGATGTTGGAAATGTTTGTCTCATTGTTTATTTTTTTAATAAAACTGTTACTGCTTTCATTGTCTACCACTTTTTTTCCACCCTTGCCTGAAAAAAACAGTAATGAGTTTGTACACTGTTCAGACAATTGTGCTCTGTTGAAATTTAACCAAACACAAGTTTACCTGCATAAACAGAAAGCATGATATGTCACCATGCGCGGAACCAGAAGTGGGGGGGAGGGGCGAGGGACCGGGGGTCCAGACCCCCTCTGGAAAATCTTTAAAAAAAGGAAAGAAGACAAGAAGGAAAGAAAATGTTTTTCGAAAAAGGCAACATTAGGACTGCATGTAAAGTATATGCGGCTGCTGCTACATACGACCCCGACATAATTCATATTATTTATCTAAAAGAAACTAAGAATTTTACCTTCAAGAAAGCTTGATTTTATCATTTTCCCAAATTTAACAGGTTAGTCCATAAAACTGTCCCAGAATGCAAAAAATGAAGTGCTAAATTTCAAAATTTCCAGCGGGGGCGGGCGGGGGGGGGGGCAGGGGATCGGACCCCCTCTGAGAAAATTGGCTGTGTCCGTGCATGGTCACTATACCTGTCCAGTACTGGACATTATGGTAAACGCTTCTTTCCTGCACAAATGACAATTTCGCAACTTCTGTCCGGTTTCTACAAATTTCTGGCCGCGATAAACCATTTGACTTGTAATCAATATGGACAACTCCTCAAGATTGTTGGCAACTTTCGTGGTAGGATAGTACAAGATACAGAAAACGTTCTAATTCCAAACGCTTTCCTGCTTCTTTAGCGTGTCAATTGTAAAGCACCCATACACGGGACTCTTATCCCAATGCAAGTATTTGTAGTTGGAGGAGCGGGGGTTCGAACACATGACCCCTAGTTGCTTAGTCAGACAGCGTTACTACTGGGGTTTCAAATGTTTACCCTTTAAATCCAGTGGTAATGGAGATTACTATAAAAAGACTGGAATAAAGTGTCATTTTAAACACATATTCCACGGACTTATATCTAAACTACCGCCAATGCGGCTATGGGGTATGACTGTATTTTTCAACAGAATGGATCTTTAATGGAAATAACGGTGTACTTGAAACTGATAAATTTGATTTCTCTAGTTACACTTACATGTGATAATTAACAGAAATGTTTTACGTCTGACATAGCTTATTTTAAACTAAATTAAAAGTATATATAGGTTATTTCTTAAACAGTCACAATTAACCTTTAGCCTGCTGGCGGCTAGTGAGCTTGCCTTTGCGACCAGTTCAGACCACGATCAGCCTGCACATGGTCTGCACTGTTTGCTGTTCAGTCAGTGAATTTTCATTGAACATTCCTTAAAATAATAAATGATATTGCGCAAATTAAGTCCAGTCCATTTTAGAAATTTAGCACGTTAAAGGTTAACTCATTATCAAAAAACTCATTCAGGATGTATAAATGGGACTTCTGGCGATTACAATAATACTTCGAGTCGGACCAAATATGGACGCAGATGTCAACGTTGGGATTCACAGACTCCACACGAACACGATATGAATACGCCAGCTTGGTTTCCAGGGGATAATAGTGTGTACGATGCCATCAAGTATTGCAGAAATCCGGATGGCAAAAGTATGTTCGCCATAACTGCTTTTTTTTGTACTGAAGCAAAATGTCTTACCACCAGCTTATTACGACTTTACGATGATTTGCGACATACGGTGAAATTATGAGTAACTGAAACGTTCAAGAATAAAAGTTACTTTCATATAGAAATCACAACAAGTTTTTAAATTGTACGTGGTATTTTAAAAATGGGTTCAATATTGGCAGAATTAATACAAATACCAATGCATAAATAATGGGCTGTTGTATTCAGCTGGACGGGATTTAACCAGGCCTATATCACACACATCACTTGCGCCGATGGTGATCGAGCCTGGCTAAACCCACGGGAGCCAGATGTTCCACTGAAGATGAGCATACCGTTTTTTATGTTTCGTAACATGCCTCTACCTATTTCTTGTGATATCGTACTCATAATTAACATGTATGTGTAGTCAAAATAACAGCACAAATTGTTTCAAATTCTGAACGTTTTAACATATGCAACGTGCCTTTCTAACGTCATATTTGACTTCATGAAGTTACAAGTAGTCCTAACATGGGATATTTTTGTTTATTTGATGGGATCAAAATACAGACATGTAGTTTTGTATTTGTTTGTTAATACAAGCTGTATATTAGACAACAACTCACCCTAGCTTATTAATGAAGGTGCAAAAATCAGGTAATCGAAAATATGAACCAGTTTACACTAGTAAACGTTTGCTTGATTTGTTACTCTCGTGCTTTTTTGCAAATTTCATTTCAGATATTAACAAGTATTATTTTTAAATATTGACTTTATTTAGCGAAATATCTTCTAAAAAGTATACTATTGTTTTATATTACAGGCGGAGGTGTGTGGTGCTACACAGAGGATCCGTCTGTACGGTGGGAGTATTGTGACATACCGGCATGTTAAACAACACGTTTTCTGCTGAGTGGCAAGCGACCAGCCCGCTGAGAGCAAACATAGAATGGTGGATATTATATAAACTGAAAATGTTTTTGTTTTTTATCAGACTTTAATATATAGCTAGAACTGAAGACCGCAAGCAAATATTGGGATAATTGAAAACAATTGTGAGGAACCAGTAAATACATTTCTTGTATCCATAGCAGTGGTGTCATGCATTCTCTTGTCTAATATTGTAATATTTGTCAACGTTACGTTTGAATTACGGCTGGCTGCACTGTCTCGAAGTCTGTGATAAAAAACATCTGATAGATAACGCATACCCACCTTTTCTAAAGACATTTGCCAGATTGTTTTCAACCTGAGTGTCTGTTGGCTTTGTTTCTGGAAAAAAGTGATAAATCGTTTATCATAATATTTTATAATTAAGTCCTCTATGTATACTACGAGAGTATTAAATTCTGAATAAATTAACTAAATTAATTTAAATCATAGCTAGCAATAAAGTAGAAAACAGTTAAGTTTTAACCATGTTGCTTTTCTTGGGTTAAAACGTAACCTTGTTTCGTAAGATTGATTAAATCAGTCAAAAAAATAAACAAGTCTAAGATGAGCGATGTTTTCTGCTTGGAGCAATATGATGTACCGTGTGCTCATCAACAGCAAGAAATGCAATTAGCAGAAAAGATAACAATAACGCTTCATTTTAGTGATATAACACCTGTCAATCTTGTTCACACGGATAAGTAGTTTTTACAGCGCTAATAGTTTTTTCCACAATGGTTGTTGTTACTTTTCTATTATATCAAGAACATATAACGGTATATTAGTTTCAACATAATCGTGCACTTTTCTATCAAATCATGAATATATAACGGCATATTAGTTTCAACATAATCGTGCACTTTTCTGTCAAATCATGAATATATAACGGCATATTAGTTTGACATAATCGTGCACTTTTCTATCAAATCATGAATATATAACGGCATATTAGTTTGACATAATCGTGCACTTTTCTATCAAATCATGAATATATAACGGCATATTAGTTTGACATAATCGTGCACTTTTCTATCAAATCATGAATATATAACGGCATATTAGTTTCAACATAATCGTGCCCTTTTCAATCAAATTATGTATATATAACGGCATATTAGTTTCAACATAACCGTGTACAAATGTACAACCATGTCTCCAGGACTGAGTAACGATAAATGTTTGTATATATTCTTTATCATTTACACAGACGTGTGTTAATTTTGAAACGAATTTAAGAATTATAAGTGGTTGTGTGATAGATTTGTTCGAAACCCTCACGACAAATCATTAACACTTATTCATATTCACACTCCTCTTATGCTCTTTGATTTTCGATCGAGGTATTCTAAATGTTATGTGTCTATCCTGGTTGCTCATCCACGATATGGTTATTTAGTGTGATAAAATATAAACAGGAAGCATTGCTAAAGTAAATGTTTTCAAACATGATAGCCAACAAAAGATTTTTCGAGTATATGTGTAATATTAATAAACGTAATTTGATTAAAATGTGTTTTAGATATTGAGAAGGCTGCATTAGAAATTTCACATACTAAGAATATACTAAATTTTAAGCCAAAGTTTAAAAAGGAAAAACAATTTTAATGTTCAATGATCTTCCATTTATCTATCTTGATTGCGTAACTAAGAAAGACTGAATAAAACATAGGTCTGAAGTAAAAAAAAAAAACTTTTACAAAATGTACCTGCATGTGGAAATGATTTTAGTTGCCTAGTTCATTTCAAATAACACAGTAAACATATTTGTTCGGCTAAATCATTTGAAAAAATCCACAATCCTTCATGCAAGATACTTACAAAGTAAATATCGGTAAAATACACATTTCTGGTAGGTATTCACCCCTACGGTGGTATCTTTAGCAAATATATAATATTTTTAAAGAGTAAATTATCTCTTGCGCACAACATCTTATCTTGAGCGATCAGCATCTTATTTCGTGCGCAGGACATCTTATCTTGAGAGATCAACATCTGATCTCGAGCGATCAACATATTATCTCGAGCGATCAACATCTTATCTCGTGCGAACGACATGTTATGTTGAGCGATCAACATCCTATCTCGAGCGATCAACATCTTACCTCGTGCGCATGGCATCTTATCTTGAGCGATCAACATCTTATCTCGAGTGATCAACATATTATCTTAAGCGATCAACATTTTATCTCGAGCGATAATTATCTTATCTCGTGCGCACAACATCAGAAGAGGTACATTTTATCAATTTTTAATGAACCTTAGAGAGGATATTGATAAAACTTTTCCTGAAACATTGGTGTGTATATGTGATGTAGGATTAAACTCTCATTACACTAATATATGCTTTGTTTATTATTTGTGTGTCCTTGCTTTTTATCAAAATATATTCTCATATGAGTCTTATGTATTAATAAAACCTTTAGGTAGATGTGGGTTGTTCATTTCTATGTCAATAGTTGTCTTTTGTGTATGCTCTAGCACTTCCATCGAAGTTGTTGAAATATTTAGCTAGCTGAGCACGCCAGTGCTGCCAACTGTCCATGAAAACACAACAGATTTTAGCATTCAGACTGTAATTGACTTCTGTGTGCTAAAGAATTGATTAATAATATACTGACTTAGACTAGTAAGTTTATAACGCTACATTATAAATGACACTTGAAAAAGCTAAAGAGGCCAAACTTGGTAGCAATTTTCGACATATTGAGGTCGATATTTTAAGTTTCCTCTATATACAGTGACCTTTGTGTGTTACCAAGCGCCAAGATTTTAACAATTTTGAAAGAAGACCACCCAAGAAATATCCTGGCCAAGATTCATCAATTACTTACTTTGGGTTTCCGAGGAAACACTGTTCGAAGAAAATGATGTCAGACGGACGGACGACGGACATATAATAGGTCATCGTGAGCACATTGTGATCTGGTAACGTGTTCTTGTGAGCTAAACATAAACATTTCTAATCCGAATCCAATAGCCTGACATCTTAGAATTATGGAACTGTAACAGAATATAACTGACGATTTTCCCATCATATTACTAATTTTGCTTTGGATATTTTAAACGAAATCTCCAATATTTACACCACATAAAGTGTCTTTGCAGATATGCAGATTCTGTTAGGTTTAAGAATGTTTGCTTCTCTACATCTTTCATAGCACCTACAGTTTATCCTAAATTTGAAAAGCTATAATAATGTTTCAGAAATGAAACAGCATAATTTAAATGTCACTTTTATTAAATTATTTTAAGCACGCATATTAACATCTTTCATCTCATAACAAATACTGTATACGATTATAAGATAAATACAAAAGATAGACGAACACATTAAACTTCCAAGAACATTTTACGTGACGTCGTAGCATCTAAAGAAAGAAAAAAACACACGTGCACATATGTACAGAATACATTCCAAACAATTTTCGAAACACAGAAATAACAAATATACGAGTATGAAACAAATACCAATGATAACGTCGTATCGTTTAAAATTGTACACATTCAGAATAAACAAACACACATGTTCAGAACACAAATAAATTGTACAATATACATTTAAAACAATGTTCTTTCATTGTTCCGGTTAATTTCTGAAAAAAGTCTTTGATTGACGTTTGTACTGCCGTTTGCCTGTTAAACTGAAATTTCATAAGAGATTTGTATACACTGCACATGATTGAAAGTTCGTTATCTGTGTTTTCCTGGCATTCGAAAAACTTCGGCACCGACGGCGGTAGTGTAGGAGCTGGTTCCTCATCATCGTCGCCGACCTCCGTGATCTCGTTGTTTCTCGCCATTTATAAATCACTCACAATGTCAAAATCACCAGTTTCCGCGCACACTGGAATTTCTAAGTCAATGTCAATACATGACGTCCCATCGTCGTTTTTCATTTTGAACACTTCCACAAGTCGTGCGATAGGAATGTCGTCGTCCTCATCGTCGGACACATCCATGATTGATTGTGTTTCATGTTTAAAGCCGGTTTTCAATTGTTTCTGGCGTTACTACTGACCGCGATTGTCTTAAACGTTTCAAAGCGTCAATCAAATTCAACTGAAATTCTTCCTCACTATCAATAGCACTGATATTTTTGTTGAGTGGTAATAAAAGAACTGTGGATTCATTTGTAGTTTTGCATTTACAGAAAGAGCCATAAACGAGGTAATAAAAATAGACTTATTTGTATTTTTCTGATTAAGAAATAACGGTAACAGGAGGAAAAAGGCAGATAATAATATGAAACAGAAAAGTGACAAACAATTGTTTCCTTTAAAAGAAACAAAAAATAACACCACAAAAGCACCACGAAAATGTGCATCTCAATTAGTAGATGTTTCAGAATTCGATTTGTTCACTTCAACTTCTTTATCGTTTACCTGACCCATTTTAGGTCAATTCCAGAAAATGTTGATTTACCGAAGATGCGTGCATTACCTTTACTGTTTGCAGAGTGAACTATATTCCGATCGTACCGTGAAACAAACAATTGTCCCTCATCAATGTGGACTCGAGCTGCACTTGGAACGATGACTCTCTTTATGTGAGGAGTTAAATTACTGAAGGTTGGTGGTTCTACCCAGGTACCCGCTCATGAGGAAATAGTGCAAAGAGGGGCACCTGGGTTTTTCTCCAACAACAAAGCTTGAAAGTCACCATATCACCTATAACTGTGTCGGTGTGACGTTACAGAAAAAAAACAACAAACCAAAAAAAAATGAAACAAACAAATGAAAAATAGATGAGAAGAACAGATATTAAAATCCAAACTATAGTTTGTCCTTTAATGCATTTACCGGTCATTTATTAAAGAAACTATTATGTTATTGAGATAGCATGAAAAGCTAGTGCATGAAAAGTAATAGTTATGGAATTATAAAACAATCAATGGAAACAGTTACCACAAAATGCCTTGGGACACGACACTTTGGCTACTGAAAACGCTATTTTTTAAAGATCAATGATTGTTTCCTTGTTCGATTCAGAATCACAAGATTACTGTTTCTGATATATGTTTGGTTCCTTAGGCGTAAAAAATGTTTGTTTCCGGTATCCCGACCTACCCTAAATTTTTGGCCCGACCCTAAATGTTTTTATGGCCTTGGAGATTTTTTTTCAACTTTTTTTAGCTCACCTGTCACAAAGTGACAAGGTGAGCTTTTGTGATCGCGCAGCGTCCGTCGTCCGTCCGTGCGTGCGTCCGTGCGTAAACTTTTGCTTGTGACCACTCTAGAGGACACATTTTTCATTAGATCTTCATGAAAATTGGTCAAAATGTTCATCTTGATGATATCCAGGTCAAGATTGAAACTGGGTTACGTGCGGTCAAAAACTAGGTCAGTAGGTCAAATAATAGAAAAACCTTGTGACCTCTCTAGAGGGCAATTTTTTCATGGGATCTGTATGAAAGTTGGTCTGAATTTTTGGCTTGATGATATCTAAGTCAAATTCGAAACTAGGTCACGTGTGGTCAAAAACTAGGTCAGTAGGTCTAAAAATAGAAAAATCTTGTGACCTCTCTAGAGGCCATAATTGTGAATGGATCTTCATAAAAATTGGTCAGAATGTTAACCTTGATGGTTTCTAAAACAAGTTCGAAATTGGGTCATGTGCCATTAATAACTAGGTCAGAAGGTCAAATAATAAAAAAACATTGTGACCACTCTAGAGGCAAAATTTTGTGGGATCTGTATGAAAGTTAGTGTGAATGTTAATGTTGATAATATCTAGGTCAAGTTTGAAACTGGGTCAACTGCGGTTAAAACTAGGTCAGTAGGTCAAAAAATAGAAAAACCTTGTGACCTCTCTAGAGGCCGTACTTTTGATTGGATCTTCATGAAATTTGGTCAGAATGTTCACCTTTATAAATCTAGGACAAGTTTGAAACTGGGTCACGTGCAATTAATAACTAGGTCAGTAGATCAAATAATAAACAAAACCTTGTGACCACTCTAGAGGCCATATTTTTCATGGGATCTTTTTGAAAGTTGGTCTAATATTATTCTTGATGATATCTAGGTCAAGTTCGAAACTGGGTCAACTGCAATCAAAAACTAGGTTAGTAGGTCTAAAAATAGAAAAAACATGTGACCTCTCTAGAGGCCATACTTTTGAATGAATCTTCGTGAAAATTGGTCAGAATGTTCACCTTGATGATATCTAGGTCAAGTTCGAAACTGGGTCACGTGCCGTCAATAACTAGGTCAGTAGGTGAAATAATAAAAAAACTTGTGACCGCTCTAGGGGCCATATTTTTCAATGGATCTTCATTAAAATTGGTCAGAATTTTTATCTTGATGATATCTATGTCAGGCTCAAAA
Organism: Mercenaria mercenaria; assembly: GCF_021730395.1. Classification (NCBI taxonomy): domain Eukaryota; kingdom Metazoa; phylum Mollusca; class Bivalvia; order Venerida; family Veneridae; genus Mercenaria; species Mercenaria mercenaria. The sequence goes on along the minus strand of NC_069363.1, from coordinate 63,505,580 downwards.
CTGGGTCACATGAGCTCAAAAACTAGGTCACTATGTCAAATAGTAGAAAAAACGACGTCATACACAGTTCAAAACTTGGTCATGTGGGAACAGGTGAGCGATTCAGGACCATCATGGTCCTCTTGTTTGCTTTAAACATGGTCAGTGATGTTAGACATCAACTTACTGATGCTTTAAAGGCATAACCTCGTTATTTGTATTCATGTTTTGACATAAAATAATTTCCGAAAAGTCTCACTTAATAAAAAACAATTCCCCCCCCCCCCCCCCCCCCCCCCCCCCCCCCAAAAAAAAAAAAAAAAAAATCTCGACCTACCTTCTTTTTATCGGAAAGATTTGTTTAGGTCTAATAAATGACAGAATGAATATGTTTAAGGTTAACTTAGGATATATAAATACATGTATAATAGATTGATAATACTGTTTTCTTTTTGTCAAAGTTATAGAACAAGCGATTGTACTTTTTTAATCAATTAACCGCTTCATATTTCAAATCCTTACAGGAAACTACTTTCTTTATGGTAATACTAGTATATTAAATGCCAAGCACAAAATAACACTAACACCTTTGTTGCAATGTTAATGTGTGCGCAGTAATAGTCGACTGACCTAAACTAGTACCCAAAATTTTTAATTTTCCAGTTATATTCACTATTTTGCAGATTCTCGATTCGAAATATTTTCAAATCCGAGGCTTTCAATTCCTGCAAATTCACCGTATATATTTTCTACTTTAATGTGTTCATACTCGCTTGTTACAATGTCTTCGCTGCTACTACTTGTTTTCATTTTAACCTCACTTTCACAGCCGAACCCAAGATTTACTGTAACTGTATATGGCGATCCGGTCTTTGTAAGTGTGAGTGGCTCCGTTAGAACAACTACCCTTTGTGCTTCCTCTGTCGACATCAACTGTAAGTTCTGATCAAATATTAAACAATTATCATTACCTTTATCATCACCGTGCTTTTTAAAGCTTTCTTCAAGACTTGGTCCATTTTCACTCTCGTCCGTATCTTCTACTCTAAGATTACCATCAAATTCTGCTTCTTCAATTTCTTGCAAATCATTACTCTTGCCACAACTGATGGTGCTGTCTGGTAGTTTCATCACATTGTTTATAACTTCTAAACTACCTGATATAACTATATTGAGCTCTTCTGACAGTCCAGTTCCTGTAAATTCCTTTAGGACACATGCCTTTAAATGAAACCCGGCTTTGTCTAGTCTCATGACCTTACCATCACATTCAGAAAAGAATTTATACGTATCATTTCCAGGTATTGAAGTGTATTTGCAGTTCCTAGCGCTATAAAGTGTGTTGTCATTTTTGAAATATGTCTGTATTTGTGCGAGTGTAACATGTTTTAATTTTACATCTCTGGATACAGAAATCTGAAAACTTGTTGTTAGACTGTCACTTACATTGTCTTCTCCACACTCATCATTTATAGTCAGTATTTCTTCTGTAGGCAGTCTAGCTACACACGAATTGCTCTCCACCAATGAAGCAGGAATTTCGTTGATGAAGTCAACAATGTCCTCGAATTCCTCAAGAGAAAAGTAACATTTTTTTCGAGTGCACTCCATCAATGTCTTGTATGTCGAAGTTGGAAGCCTGATGTAATAAAATGATCCGCCTGGAGTTTTTCGTACATTTGATCCGGTGTTCTCTATGTTCATTTCTTCCAATTTTCTCTTTGACCATTCTTCCGCCCGTATAAATATACCATATTCGTCTGCATAGAAAGTATCCCCTTTCAAAATATAGGTCAGGCAATCCTCCGATAATTCTATGAATTCTTTAGAGCTCAGAATTTCTTCTGCATTTTCATCAATAAACGTGCAGCATGCATCACGGAGAGATGTAACTTCATAACGTAAAGCCAGGTTTAAGATTTCACAGGCATTCTCGGCTGTTGTTATAGAAGTAAGATAATCAGCACAGAACTGTACCAGATTGGAGACCTGATAATAATGTGCCATTACCAGCACCGAAGAAGCATTTTCCTCGGACAGCGTCACTGTGTCACTGTAAATATACCTGCCAAAATTCAAAATATTTTCATTTAATGTAATACTTTTTATGACAGTATAATTCACCATTTTCAGAGCCTCCCAGTTTTATGATTAATTAAGATAGCTGACTTCAAACTACATGTCATTATTTTTACATTTCTTATGATTTGACACCGCTGGTAATCTGCAATTCACTCTTATGCAATAATGATCACTGACTGTGATTTGATAGGCGAAGCCTTAACTACTTGGTCATGGTTAACGGGACACTGTTTGAATTTCTTTTGAATATGTAGTTATCTGTTATTATAATATTGATTTATTTTCAGTAAATTGATTTAAAAAATCCACAATGTTTATTAATCACGTTTAAAACTTTATTCCTGATGAAATCAACCGTACTGAAGGCGGCTTAAAGAGGAAGTCAGTTTCCTTTAAACGAAAGGCAAGGGAGCTACTACATGAACCATCTTTCACGTATTTGGATATTAATTAGGCAAGGGAGTGAACTCACGACCTCCCACTTTCGATGTAGATGCTAAATCACTAGCCAGTTGAGACGCCCCATATATATTCTGAATGCCAAGTTCTAGTGAATTAATCTGAATGCTAAGAACTAGTGAATATATAGTCTGAATGTCATGTACTAGAGAAATAATTGTTTATTTACCTTAGAAATAAATCCAATATTTTCGCCTCAGCGTTTTCAAGTTGAACTTCGTCTTTTTCGTTGGCACATGGACCGAAAAACATCGCCTGGAAGACTGGACTTCTTGCTGCTAGAACTATTTTGTGAGCATGAATTCTTTCGTTTTCACCATGATCTTTGCAACGAAACGTGACATCTGTCCAAAGTCCTTTGTTATAAAGCTCTATCATGCAGTCACCAAGGTCCTTATTGTGTTGCCAGGCAACAGGCATAGTTTGTTCTAGCTGTTCTTGAACAGAGGCTTCCATTTTGTTATAACTGTCAACCTGTTGAACATGATTGGTAAGTATGATTGACACCTTTATGAAACTAGAGTTATCACTAAATGTTATTAATACCCCCGAACACCAACACCAAATACACCTTCATATCAATAGTGGAGGTATATACAAATGAATTAACGGATGTAATAATTTAGATAAATTGACTGAGGGTTATAATTATAATTGCCCGCTCATCTATCGACGTGTGTTAATGATATTTATGTGTATAAGATTTAATTGCAATTAATTCATAACTGTGAAAGCAGTGTGCACAAGGAATTTGAGCAAAGATTGGGGTATAGTATCTTCATCTCTGTTTTCTCTAGAAACAGGTGCATCATAGAAAACGAAATGACAACATAAAGGAAAGCTCTTGCTGCAAAATATGGATAAAGAGGAGTGGGTTTGGGTAACAGAAACTTAAAAAGTAAATGGATCGGATAACCCAAGTGGGCTTGCAAAACTTCCCTTGATTAAATGACCAGGTGTAGGTTCGGGTGCCCCAACCTTTGTCCATCCCCGAAAAATTGGGAGAGGGGGCATGGGAATAGAAAAGTGGAAAGGTGTTTGAATGTTTGACCGGAATCTTTAAAACATTATTGAAGCAGTTCGCGCCAACTATTGCAACAAACCGACGACTGACCAAAAAAAAGAGTACTCCTTTATACTCCATAAACTTCGTTTGTGGGATATGAAAATTAAATAAGATTCTTGCTTCCTTTAGACAACGTTTAACCCAACGCTGCCTTCTTTTAACGCGAATTGTTGCTCAGTTCAGACAGAATAGTTATTTATCCCTTTATAAGAATATTGACTTTCTGTGTGCACCAAAAACTGCTAAAATATAAATCACCAAGTTTTCATGTATCGAGGAACATAAAAGCGTCTTCCAACACCAAAACAAAATCTATTAACTCAGTGTAAACAAATCTTCAATTTCATAAAATGAGCTTTAAGTTCATATATGTCAGGTTTACAATTCACATCAATAGTGATATAAATCTAAAAACTGTATTTAAGTTAGATTTATTTATCTTTGTTGTCGGTGGTCTTCTCTATCTTATTTTCTAAAAATGCTTTATTCGTGATTATAGACAGTTATTTTAAAAACTGATATTGTTAGAAATTAAGAAATTAGACGACCTATACAGATGTATTTATATCAGCGATAAGAGTTTAATACACATTAAATAAAAAAATGAGAAAATTGCAAAATATTGATTCGTCACAGGCGAAGGCTATGGTAAATAAAGAAGTGCAAGGATCTCCAAATTAAAGGGGCACGCCTCAAGTTCGATGTAAAAGTTTTGGAAATTTAAAAAAAAAAGTTTAATTCCTTTGCTAATCTTAAGGAAAAGGTAAAGTCAAAGAAATCTAAAGAGTTCTATGTAGTATTTACATTACAAACGCTCGTGTAGTAAGTGTATACTCAGTTCCAAAATCTCTACTAAGAATAAAAAAAAGCATATAGAACATGCTTAGAAATCATCAATTTAATTAGTAAAACTGAATCGAGACTGTCAAAACTCTATAAACTTTTCAATCTGCTTGAACAATTCAAATACTATTATTCTGATGTACATCTGATAGCTTGTCCCTTATCTTATCAATTGTATCTTAGTGCATTATTAAATCTATTGATCCTGAAACAAAACACTTTAAAGCGACGAAATGTTCAGAATACATTTGTTGGGGGGAAACAATGTCAATTTTTTTATCTGACAGGCTGACTGACTGATTTTTTGTCAGAAACACTCTCGTTATCCTTTTACAAAACACTCCCTATATTCATCGAACAACTGTATAAACTATAGGTATTGCACAGTAATAAGGCGCTTTGAAATGTAAACAAACAAAACAATAGCATAAATGCAAGTCAATACACTACGTTTACGATGCAAACAATAATTCTTCGTTGGCCGAGCGGTAACGGTATTCGTGTTATACTTTTTCGTCGGGAGTTCGATTCCCAGACCCGTAAAACTATTTTTAACACTGTATTTAATTTCTTTTTTTTTTAATACGATTCAACGAAAGAAACACGAGTTGGTAATTCTGGTATTAATAACTTGTTCACTAACTTATATATGTCACTGTTAATTTAAATACGCTTCGTCTTTAATATGATCTAATGTTTCTGAAGCTTTCATGAATGAATTAGAAACAGAGAAAAACAAACTTACATACAGTATGTAAATTTAATACAAAATGAAAAAATATTGGACGATGCAAGTTTCGAACCATCAAACTATCACTACAAAATGCACTAAACCTACTGCGCCGTCAAGCCAACCATTGAAGTTACACCCTATATCTTTTGTTTTAAAAGAGAGTGCTTAATACTGATTGTTTATTTACACGTTGCTTAAAATAACGCCATAATACTGTGCGGTACTTATATTATTATATTACATGTAATAAAGAAAGATTAGAATGTTTACCTTATTCTCTTGTTTTAAAAATAAACCTTTCTCTGCCTTTTTCTTTTTGCATCAAAATGGAATATGTACATTTATATGCTAAACGAGTGAATAAAACAAGATTTTGTAGATACAAATGTAGATTCAGCAAGGTATTTACTTACAAGTGACAACACATAACTGATTGTACATGTACATGTATGTAATTGCTCATCAATGTGAAATCAATATATCTACTTTCTGTTTCAGTTTTAGCAGGTAATATAGAGTAGATTTTTCTTTGCCATGCAATCTTAACAAGTCACACAGTTGCTGCAAATTGCATTATGAAATCTGTCTTTTCCGTAAAACATAATTTCCTTCACAAGACACGTAATTTAGTAGATTTTCCTGTGTAAATCAGCTGTGGAGAGAGGTGTTGGAAATAGTTTGACTTGGCTTACGTTGGAACGTACCTCTCCCGAAAGCGGATCACCGAACACGTACGTCTTTCCTATTTATTCTAAATATAGTGCAAACTAGAATACATGTAAAGTCGATAAAGAACTACAATAAGCGTGTATTATTAGCGATCGCTACATTTACATTTTAACCTTCTCCGAGCTCCCCGGTGCGTGCACGTCGTGGAGAGGGCACATATGGCGCTAACTGGGTCATGTATATTGTCTGTATATTGTCAACATAGTCACATGACTAAAACCGGGTAGTGTTGCCGTAAAGAGGGAACAATAATCAGCCGGAATGCATCCTGCCGATGTGTACAACGCAGGGATCCTCGTGCTTGGACTTCGACACTCAGACATCGATGATGACATAGACTTACTTTTAACCTTTTGTATCGGTGCTGGCAACCAAATTATCTGCCTTGTCGCGATTGGGTTCATCAGCGATGCCGGGGGATTGGGGAATCAGCAGTCCGATGAACTACCACAGATCATAGCGGCAGGATGCAGACCGGATGACCAAACGTTAAATGTAGCAAAGAAAGGTCTGAATTGTAGGAATACAACTAACAACGCAGATTTCAGCATAACAAGACACAGCATAACAGATGCCACAACATAATTGCAGTCAACATAACAACGTTTGTTTGTTTTGGGTTTAACGCCGTATTTTCAACAGTATTTCAGTCATGTAACGGCGGGCAGTTAACCTAACCAGTGTTCCTGGATTCTGTACCAGTACAAACCTGTTCGAATTCTCCGCAAGTAACTGCCAACTTCCCCACAAGAATTATCAGAGGTGGAGGACTAATGATTTCAGACACAATGTCGCTTATCAAACAGTCCCGGAGAACATACGACCCGCCCGAGGATCGAACTCGCGACCCCGCGATCCGTAGACCAACGCTCTTACCTACTGAGCTAACGGGCGGTACATAACAACGTAGATACAACTAACGGGAGTGATGAAAAGATGATGTTACGAAGGAGGAGGGAAATAATTGTAGAACCAGTCGCCCATATGGCATCAACCGGTGGCGACGTTAAATAAACTCAACACATACATACATACATATTAACAGCTATGTAAATTATTAGATAGAGAATTAGAAAGAAAAACAAAAAATTGAAATATTCACCTCTTTTCGCTTGTTTGGTTAATTCTTTTTACTGCTTTATCTGTTCCAATACCACTTGACAAATATTCAAGTATCTATACTGATTTATACACCCTGTACAATAAACCAAAAGTTTAAATCCACTCGTTTTTACTTGAAATTATACAGTCAAGTGTATGTATTTGCGAAAAATTGTTTTTGAAACATGTCAGTTTATACGGGTCAGGCCATTTTCTAAAAATGGTATGACCTGCACCAATTATACTAGCTGTATAAAGGCATGTTAGTGGAAACAAATAAACGTAATACCGGTTTATTATCAGTTTAGCTTATAATCTGCATAATACCATAGTATCAATATGAATTTTGACCGATTTTGTAACTGAACGCTGATAACAAAATACACGAACGAACAAGTAAAAGCATATGGGTCTAGGCGACTCATTGTTTAGCAGCTGAAAAATTCTTTCTTATTATATATAGTAGTCGCAACTTGACCGCGATGGTTGACCTTAGGCTGAGTATTCATATCGATTATTTCATTATAGTAATCAAGGGTGCTAAGGGTAGCCATGTATATTTATATTGAATAAGTTTGTATATATTGCAGTATCAAAGTATATATACTTACATTTGATCAGTTAAAACTTTCAAATACACTAATTTATATTTACATAAATTTATATTTCCTTTTTTCGTGCAGCTTGTGTTTTACGTACACTCCTTTTCAATATAGGTTGTGCCTCATTATGTATTATAATGCAAAGGTCAACCATCGGGGTCAAGTTGCGTCCACCTTTTTTTTTATACCTTACTATAAATAGTAAAAAAAAAACAACTTTAGAAACAACAATTATGGCCGCCGTTGACAGATCTATAATGGTACAGTGTGGGATCACAGGCACGGGTCCAGTGTATATTTTTTGATATAAAAAATCCATTTTTCACACAAATATACTTTTTATATGTAAGTCAAATGAAAAAAAAATCGTTGACCGAAAACCCGGCCACAGTATCATATACATTGAAAAGGTGAACTAAGCGGGCGTAACACTATGGGAAACTACTCGGCAAACTTGTAGAACATTCTTAAATCGGAGTTTATACACTTGCAGCCGCTACTTGCATGATCGCACCTTTGAAACATTTAAAGCCTTCCATAAATACTAAACTGGCCCCATAAATTGGTTTGAAATACACTGTACAAGTCTCTACGATCGAAATATTTCAGTTATCCCCGGCGAGTTCATTCCGGATAGCGGACGTGTTCCTGGTTTTTTATCATTTCGTTTTTGCTGAAATCGCCGAGGATAGCTGAAATATTTCGCTCGTAGAGACTTGTACTGTGTATTTCAAAGCAATTTATGGGGTCAGTTTAGTATTTATGGAAGGCTTTAAATGTGACCTAGAACATTTAAAACGGTTTGTATATATATTATTAGACACATGTTGCTCATGTATATACGTTATGCTCTCCACTATTGGAGGAAATAAAGAATCTTTGGCCGAGGATTATGAAACTTGATCATGACCAGCAGATGTCCTGTATTGATTCTGAGGTCAGTACGTCAAAGGTCAAGCAAGTTCGGCTTTGACATTGGCTTGGTTCCGTGACAAGGCCATATTGCGGGGTATAATTCGTCACTCCTGTGACAACTCTAGTTGAATATTTTCTATCATGCAGTTAAACTTAATTTATATCCATTCTGGTCAAAGTCAGAAGTTTCAAACTGATGCTGTTTCTTGTCCGAGTACCAAGTTTCAGTCAAAACAGCGAAATCTATTCTCTCATCTCTGAGGTATTGTCTTACACAATAATCTTTGTTCACAACAGATCAACAGTTCAGAGTAATGCAAGATACATGTTTTTATACTGATTGCATTTCTTAGGGTATATCAAATTTTTAAAGTTGACACCATTTTGCTTAGGAATTACTTTACATTTACCATCTCGCTTACTTCTATGCGTTTTCTTTTTACAGGATAATTTGTGTAAGTTAATTCCATATGTCGCAGGGTCTAGTTTTCCTAATACACTGTTGTTCAATCCAATATCCAATAATTGATCTCTAGTGTAGGTATACTTTACAGGTGAACGACAGGAAATGTCTGATTGAAATTCATGAAGAAAATTATTAAAAATTTCACTGGATGCAATCACCTGAATAACTAAAGCTGCCGCAGCTTAGATGCACACACAGATGCAAAGTACATCCATAGGTCAGAGACCATCAATTCAAAAATGTACAGGGAATTTACTGGGAATGAGGAAAGTGTATACCTGGGTTCACACGAAAATTGAATAAATAAAGTGACAATATTTATATGTTTTTCATCCGATATTTTGGTGGAACTAAGACAGTTCTTGAAAAAACTTTTATTAGATATATATGTTTCGATTTATGGAAGGCCGTACACGCCATAATGTTATAATGGAAGTCACTTGGAAAACAATTGGTGGTCTCTAACCATTATAACGGTCGAAAGGGCTACTGAATCGTTTTCAGATCGACTTTCAAATATTGATGACATAAAGGAGGAAAAGAAAGTATTGCCAATACTATTTATTTTATGAATTAATTAAGTGAAAAGTATGAAAAGTAAAACACAGAGATAACAAGAAATATCTTTAAAAATGATGGTCGGCGAATTGTAATAAGGAAAGAAGTTTATGAATTTTTCATCTAACATTCATCTTTCATCTAACATTTTTCAAATTGCAAAACTAAACACCGCACTTTAACAATTTAAATGGTTCTCTTTTAATTTTTCGCAAAGGTTTCGTAGGGTTGCAATTTTGTTTCGTTTATCCTTAGACGAATAATTACAGCAGTAGTTTGATGAAGATTCATGAAGCGGTTCATGAGAAGAGGTCATTAAACGTGTTTATATTTTTAGCTAAATTGGTCCCTATCCCCATTTGTAACAAAATAGCAGGAGACCTTACGATATTGTTACACATCGAGTTTGATAAAAATCCATTACATTTTAGTGGTTAATGCGAAGAAAGGCATATCTACTTTTAGCTATAGTGGTCCCTAATAGGACCCAAGTTCCTATATAAATAAATTTGGAAGAGGACCTTATAATGATGCTCCAGACCAAGTATGACAAAGATCCACCAAGCTGTTCATGAGACGCTGTATAAAGGCATTTCTAGTTTTAGCTCTAGCAGCCCCTAAAAGGGGTTAAATGTCCCAGCTGAACAAAGTTGGTTGCGGGCCTAATAAAGATGCTACAAATCAAGTTTGATTAGAATACATGAGAAAAAATCAATTAAAGGATTTTTTTATTATTTATTTTTATTTATTTCTAAAATAGGCCAACTGATCCCGCTTTAACAAATGCATATTCGCTATTCATGAATCTTTGGACAATGACGTCACACCTATAAAAAAGTGAAGGTCAAGCAAAACATACAATTGTAATTATTTCAATATTTCTGTTCCATAAGCAAAGTTTGACCGTAGTCATATCACATAGATAAACTGTATGCAGCGTACCTTCATTTCAGAGTAATGAGATTCAGTCATTATATAGCATATATATAATAAAACAGATTTCAACTGAGTTCAATATTTGCATACCATACTAAAGAAAAATATTCATATATAATAAATCAGTTAAATACTTTATAACAAATATATCAAAGCAATCAAGTACTCATTTTAATATGCAATCTGAATAAGTCACAAAAGCAAGAAACCTTTTCATATACAGACGACAATTGTAACAAAGAAAATCTTTTAAAAAGCACTTCTCTACATTAAAGACTCTTATCACACCCTTATTCATGTGATACGCAGACCGTATTCAGCTCTTTCTTTAATTTGATATATGTTGGTATTTGAACAGGTTTTTATCATATTTATTAAACTTACTTATCATTTTGAGATATATCAATATTCTTGCTAAATATACTGAGCCAAAATTAGCTTTAGAACTGTGAACAGCGTCGTTTAGGATAAACGCTTTGTCTACATTTCACTCAGCGTAGCACAATCAACAGAGTGAAAGAAATTGACACTCTCGTCCAATCAGGCAGAATGTTGCATAAATCTTCCATTTTGATAAATTATCTATAATGCGTTATCAAGTAGTTTGATTTGCAAACTCAAGTCACGTGGCATAGGTAACGAAAACGAATTTAGACGGCGTCGCCGAAAAACAAAGATAATGTGTATAATAAAAATGGTCGTTAAACGACTGGATAATACTATGTGCCTTTAGCCATAATGGAACATCCAGTGTCATAATGGCTCCCGGGCAATTATGGTACCTAGCTTTACCATTATGGCAAGTGGACACAGTCAAACCGTACTATAAGCTATTGATATATAACTTTAATCAAACGATACAGTATTCACCTCGGTAGTAGTTATGGCACCCTATATAGAAATCTCCCTAGCTGTCAATCCTCTTGTCTGTGTTTCTGTATGTGTGACCATGTGCGCACATGTTTTGTCCGAACCATTATATTGATATGTATTTTCCAATTTTATTTGAAATGTTGCACATGTGTCTATCAAAACATTGCAACGGGTGGTGCCTCTTTCTTCAGTGTACATTTGTAAATGGAAATTGATGACAAAAGGGTCATAAATACAAAATTTTCTTCCCTATGTAACAACTGTTTTTTTTTTTTTCTGTAGTATATTTTACTGATCACTTTTGTCAGCATTTACTACAACGTTGTAAGATGCAGTGCTATAGCCGCCGCTGTCTTGGCTGTTGATTCAGTAATCGCGTTAATATTGGTCAATGGCAATATAATAATATTAGTACTAGGATATGTTATGTCAGTTGATTCCTCCGTATATCCTAGTTATATACATGTACATGTTTATAATTTATAATTCATATACTATTTGTTACTGTTAACATTGCTTCCTAACTGAATTTTTTAAGCAAAGTCAAAATACTGTTTCAAACCAAACGTACAGAAATTGAGTAAACTCCCTCAGATTTAGCGTTGAAATATATTGCCATTGAAAATAACTGGCAAATGTTTTGTTTTCAAAAGCCGTTTAGAACTTACTGCTTGATTTCTTCGTTTCTTCTCCAAGTCAGAAGATGTGGTTGACTTTTTAACATTTTTTTTTCAATACGCACATCTGAAGGCATAAAACATTTGCTTAAAGCTTAAATTTTCGTAAGATTTTAACAACATTGCCAGTCATTTTCTTCCCGTGTGCAATGATGATAAAAATAAAATGAAAAACTGCATTTAGCTCGCTACAGTTGAAGGCCAATGGTGAGCTATTACTATAGGATGGTAGTTCTGCCTCCGTCGCCCATTGTTTGCATTTGGCTTTTAACGAATTCGTCTCCCTAGGTATCTATGTGTTCTGCTTCGCTACACATAGGGGTCGTAGGCGTAAATAAGAAATATAGACCTTTTCTCGGATCTATATTTCAGCTCGATCTACAGCAACCTCACTACCCTAAAAAGTAAACAAATGATTCCTCTGGGCTGCACGCAGGAGCATCTAGGCTAAAAATCGAACACGCTGTAAACAACTTCTTCTCATAATCTTTACTAAACTAAACCTGGATCATATTCCATATAAAAATGTTTCAATTCCAATACACAAATTATAAATTATCATCATCAGCAATGTGCACACAATTCACTTCCAGTACGTCTGTACATCAAATGATCATATGCAAACGTGAATTAATAATCGTTTCACTTCAAGATGATAACCTCAAACATGAACTTGAAATAAGATAGCTTACCCCGGTAACTTGAGATATACACCTTCGTCCTTAAAATGCAGGGACTCCATTTTAGTCTGAATTCATCAATTATGGTCCATAACATGATACAGAGCTTTTTGTTCTTTCCACTTACAAATTTAATGTCTGACAGTAAAATGTTTACCAACTCTAGACCCATACAATACTGTATGATGTGAAAATGTCTTAAAAATTACACCCATTAAATATCTTAAATATTTTCACATTTCAACATACTAGTATAAGCAGTCTAGTAAACTTGAGGTTTTACTCCTTCCACGTTCTAATTTCTCGTTCTTCTAAATTTACGTAATAGAATTCAAACAAAGAAATATAATTTTGGGAGTTTTAAAGATATTTGCAAAATATCAAATATTGCATAAGAAGATTTGTTATGTGTATCTTACCGAAAATAACTATGTAACTTTCAATTAAGGTCACAGCATTATTTATTTCTGCGGTAATTTCTTTCCATCGAATTAGCATGTTTCAAAATTAACTGAGAATAGAAGGGACTTGATCGGCGTAAAATTGAAAATAACAATGTCTTACGTTTACAATATGCTTTTAATTTTGTTGTCATTGTCCACATATCTTTGATAATACCATGTTTATCTTATATGCACAAACTATTTAATGTATATGATAGTCCGCTCCGGCTGCTGTTACCCATGGATGCCACAGACGAAAAATGAAGTGAATATAGGAAAAGTCAACCTGCTTTTCATAATTCAGTGTTACTGCTTTTCTTAGAAATGTTTTTTTTTTTTTAAAAAAAACTTATATCTATGACAAACCTCTTTCAAAAATCAATCACATGTGGTACTTGGAAAAAATCGTAACTGATGACATTATGAAAGCGCAAGCATTATGGCAGTTAATAAAAGTTTTCTTTTTAGGTTCAGTGAATATCCCGTATTATAAATGTATACTGGAATAGTGAAATAGGGCATACATAGCTTAATTAATGGGTACAGAAGCCAGTCGGTTTGCAGAAAGACTAGAGCTGAATTGTACATGTCTGAGGAGGGCTTTCTAGGTTTAGATTGTTCTTTGAGTGCTTTAATCTTGAATTAGCTATTTTAGATTCCCGTTATGGTTGATACATGGACTAGGTTCAATTTGATTTTGTTTATATAAAATTGAAAAAAATCAAACAATATTCTAGTTAGGGACTGACACTGAATGTATTTCAATTTTCTCATTATTTTTCTTTACATTTCTCCTAATGATATGGAGATAATTGCTTGCCCTATATATGTAGTTTTATGATATCGATCTTTTACAGTTTCAACATCAATAATCAGCGTTTGTAAATTTTCAATCATCTGCGTAATGCAAGTAATTTGAACTTGGTAACGTAGATAAATATATAAATATATATGTGTTACGGATGTAACAACAGGTCAAAACATGTGTATAAATGTTTAAACAATTTTAGTTTTTTGATATATTACTTACATATTCAAATTGCGCTTCTCTTTTCCAAATTCGTTTTTACATTTTTAAGTTTAGAAAAGTTGTTGTTGTTGTTGATGATGATGATAATGCTGCAAACAGCTGCTGCTGTACCTATCTGTTTGTGACGTATTAATTGTGTTTCTTTTCTCTGAGTAGTTTGTTATTTCTACGAAAATGATATTGCAAATAACAACAACATCTTTATCAGTTACTAAGCAATCAACTGAAATACAGTATGAAATATACGCTATCATATGATTCTTATGGCAGCCATTTTGGATTCTAAAAATAGAAAAATGCCCAAGGATCTCGCAAAAGTCATGAGATACTATGTATGCTCCATCTAATGAACAACATAAAGCAATAGAACCTTAGATAAACCCCGCTACAAAGTTTTTCATTATTTTTTTTCAAGAAGAACAAAATTGAAATTCGACGATGGCGGCCATTTTTAATTTTCTTAAATAAAAAATTTTCCCCAAAGATGACAAGATGTCATCCGGTGGATTCTCATTTACTGAAGTCTAAAGAACAGGAAACTGCAAAAATACCTTGTATATACCCTATTGCAAGGTTCAGTCCAAGTTCTACTGGACTACAATGAATAGTGTTTTTTATTCAATGTCAATTGGTCACAGGCGTTTTACATACTGATCTTCATACATTTATAAAGTATCATAGATAATCATCACATGAAATCTTATGCATGTGAGCCTAAAGCATCGGTTTAATGTCTTTCGGAATGTATTTTTGTTAAGAATCCGGGAAAATAGTATTGCTAAATGATTTGCGAAAAAAAATATAACTGAACAACCATCAAGTTTGTACCACTGGCCATTTCCAGTGTACCCATATTTTATAGGTTTTTTTGAGAGGAAAATGTTCTCAAACAAACTGCATTGAACAAGCCACTCTGAAAACAAATAAGGGGAACATCCCAAACTTTTGTGAAATGATTTACAAACGTTTGTCCGAAAAAAATAAAGGAATCGACGCACTGTTTAAGTGATCATTGGGACAAACATATTGACGCATGATATGCGTAAGTTGTCTTTAAACATGAACAAAAATATTGTATAGAAGGGAGTAAACCGTTGCAACGCTTTTGAAGTAATGTAAACAATCAACATTCTTTTTGTCTTTCACAAATATCTAATACTTTCTTTTTACACTCTTGATCATATTTCAGTGTCATGAATACACTCTATGCCAAACTTGCTAGAAATGAACGTGTCGGAACATTTTATACCAACTGTGGGTGAGTAACTTTACAACAAGAGTTGTCGTAGGAGACAGTGCGCTCGACTATGTCGATGCTGGATGGTGAAACACGGCACATCTCAGGAAGCTGGAACTGTCACTGGAGTGTATAATGACTTCCATGCGGGTGAAGACATTGGACTATAACTTAACGTCTGTGACAAATGTATTTAGTAATAATAGAGAGTAAGTTAAAGTGTATCAATAAATATACTTACTATAATGAATATTTAACACATCAAAGACAAAAAATTAAAAAAGACTTTGGGACTTGGAAGCTATGAAACTAAAACTGTTTCTATAATATATTTCTAGATCCTAAACACAATCTGTGTTTATAAGCCAATGTTATTAAAACACAAAACTATGTATTGGACCATGTCAACAATGCACACTGTTTCTCACAGCTAAATCTAAAAGATGTTTCTTCATAGAAAGTTTGAATTTATTAAATTTAGTTAATTTCTTCAGATCATCTGGAAGTGAATTCCAATCTTTTATTGCAGTAAAAATGAAAGATATATTTTCTTTCCCAAATGATTTAGGTAGAACAAAGTTGTACATATTGACCCTTGTAGAATAAGAGTGAACAGTTCTGACAGGTACAAAATTTTCTCTCATGTATGGAGAATATTATTTTCAACGTTTTGACAAAAAGTTGCAAAACTGCACTTTTTATGCTTTAAACCTGCTCAGTGATGTTAGAAATAACCATACTGATGCTCCAAAGGCATAACGCCCTTGTTTGTATTCATTTATTGACACAAAAATAATTTCTGAAAAGTCTCCCTTAACAAAAAAAATCCAAAAAAAATCCGACCTCCTAACCTTTTTAGCATGTTACTGGAAACAAAGATTTTTTTTGGCCTTATCGATTCTGTCATTCAAAAATACATTTACAACAAAAAGCGAGGACTTTATGCCCATCCAATATTGATCTAATTCTAATCAAAGTCATTTACTTTAGAAGTATATTACATATTACAAACTGAATCGGATTTCTAGCGCGTTCTAGCCCACTTAGTTCAATAGGGTCAGCTTCGAGTGGTAGGGTCGGGAGTTTAATCCGTGGCCGTTTTTTTCCATGATAATTGATAAAACACATTTTCTCGAAAGTCATTCTTCCTCCACCTCTTATTGATTAATACTTGCAGAATCCAGGAACACACTGGTTAGGTTTACTGCCCACATATAAGTAAAATACTGTTGAAAACGCCAAACAGACATATCTTTAACAGTTAAGTTAGTCATTTGACACCTATCTATTGCATAAAACAGTATTTAGGAATCATTTCTAAGTAGAGTCTAAACATTATGAGTAAATAAAGTATTTTATTGTTTTTAATACAAATTCATGTCAAAGTTAATGATAAAAGAGAAGAATATTTTATGAAATATTTCATTGCATTTAGGGGCGGTCACTTTGACAATTCACTAAAACAAGAAAATTATTACAAGTCCCTGTGACATTGTCTGTTGAGCTACTGGCTCAAAGATCAATAGAATACCTAGTGGTAAGAAATCAATGTGTGAAGTTTGGATGCCTTATGTATGATGCTTTCTTACTTAGCGTCCGACAATGAAACAATACATACGTACAGATAACAGTTAAGCCGGAAATCTGTGACCTTGAACTTTATACAACTATATCTAAAATCCATGTTAGAAGTCATTTTGTGGAGTCTGAAGGTCGTAAGTAAAACACGTTCTGACTTAAACGCAGGAAAGAAAAACAAATTAAAGTCGGAGGCGCCGTAAACTTGACCTTTACACAACAGACATCTATCAAGTATAATGAAGTAATTATAGGAAATTTACTATACAGTACCTGAAATCATATATTTCCTGACTCAGGGTCTGGAAACGAAATAATATAAGCTAAGTCATGGCTATGTGACTTTGGCCTTGTCATGTTGCTTTTGAACCTGGCGTCTAAACTTTCAAACTACCCCTCAGTTCTGACCTATAAATATGATGTAAAGTATCTGGATGTGTGACCCTTTAACTTGATATACACTACACAAGAAAAAATAAGAACACAACAAAAACATATACAAACTATTACAACAGAGTTTCTCAATTTAAGCTTTTGTTATTACAGATATTGGTTTCTCTTTTTTTCTAGGTTTTACTGCAAAATAACATGCAAATGAATCTACTGGCAAGTTTTACGTGTGGTTTTTCAATATTTAAACATGCTTATATAAACCAAGAAAACAGAAATCATCATTATTATATATGTACAGTTACATTTTGTGATCAAAAACTATAAAATATATACAAATAAAAATTTAGAGCGAGCAAATACCTATGATATAAAGCACGAAGCGTATTCAACAGAACAGACATAATTTTAAAAGAATATAACGAAGACTCATAAAGTCGCAGTAATCTCATTGAGTTTTGCATGAATCATTCGAAGTCTACTTTACTAACGGATAACTCTTATATTACTATCATTCTACTACATGCTTGAATAGTTTTTATATAGTTATATTTTCATAAAGAGTAAGTTATAAACAATAGAAATAATAGCCAATCATGAGTTTGGTTATAGTCGCTCTAATCCTTTGATGTTGATATAACAGCCGTCATGCTACTAGGTATGTAAATATTCTACTTTTATATCATTTCTTTGACATACTATCGATTTGAAATGTTTTCAAATCCTATGGTTTTGATTCCAGCAAACTGACCTGCTATGTCCTGTACTTGTAGTTGTCCAAACTTGCTTCTTACAGTTTTTGTGTTGCTACAGATAGTTTTCATTTTGACGCCACTTGTGCAACCATAGTGCATGGTTATTTTAATTGTATATGGCGAAGCATCCTTTGTCAATGTCAAAGGCTCTCTTAAGACAATTCTTCTGCACGTAACATCTGCAGCAGACTGCAACTGGAAATCTTGTTCAAAGATCAGCTCATCCTCATTCTCAGCATACAAAGCATCGTCTGCATCTTCTTTTTCTTCATATAATTCATCCAGTGCTCCTCCATTTTCAGCAGCGTCTTCATCGTTTAATTTAAGCGGTTTTTCACTCTTACCTCTGAAGAATAATTTGACTTTCTGACAGGTAACTTTGAAAGTTCCCGTAATAACAATGTCCGGTTTATCTGATAAATCTTCACCAAAAGCCTCCTTTAACACTTGCACTGCTTTTGGGTAACGTGTAACTTTTAATAGTCTGCCATGATGCTGAGAAAGGAAAAGGTCAGTACTAGGTTGATTGATCGGTATTGTTGAGCAGTTTTCATCTGTATAACTCAGTTTATTGTATTTCAAATACTTGCGAATTTCCGTTACAACAACATTTGTCAGTTTGACATCTCTTGACACAAAAATTTGAAACGTTGTATTTATATTGTCACTTATATTTGCTTCACCATCCTCATAGTTAATATTCATTGTCTCCTCTGTTGGCAGTCTTGCCACACACGAATTACTCTTCACTGACGCAGCAGAAATTTTGTTGATAAATTCAATAATGTCCTCATATTCCTCAACTGCAAAATAGCCTTTCTTGTGTGTACACTTCATTAAGGTCTCAAATGACATAGTTGGAAGTCTTACGTAAAAAAATGATCCTCCAAGAGTTTTCCTGATATTTCTTCCCGTCTTCTCTAGGTTGTTGGCTTTAAGTTTTCTTTCTGCCCATTCTTCAGCCTTGATAAATATGTCATCTTCTTTGGCATAAAATGTGTCCCCTTTCAAAATCCACAACAGATATTCTTCTGATAGTTCGAGGAAACCTTCATGACCCAGAATTTTGTCTGCATTTTTGTCAATAAAATTGCAACATGCATCACGGAGGGGTGTTACTTCATAACGCATCGCCAAGGTTAAAATTTCACTCGCATTCTCGAATGAAATAATACTAGTTAGGTAATCAGCACAGAACTGCACTAGGTTTGTCACTTGGTAATAGTGAGCCATTTCCAGTACTGATGGAGCATTATCCTCGGATAAGGTCACTGTGTCACTGTAGATATAGCTGCAAAACAATAAACACAGTTATGTTCAATTCTTTACTGTGAGTTTAATTATTCATTTTCAGGGCTTCGGATTTTTTGCTCCTCATGATCATTTGTTTTGTGTTAGACTAGTCAAAACTTAATTGTTTTCATGAAAAGAAGACGTCTGTCCGGCGATTTACTTGCATTGCAGAAAACAGCTTTGACTCTTACAATGAAAATGTGAAGCAACATATACACAATATATTTATTAATGTACAAAATAACTTGATTATTTGCAAAGCCCCAGTAATTCATTGAGAAAATCTATCGATAGCTTAACGATTTTCTTCTAAATGCTTCATCCTGTCTGTTAATTCATGTTAGTAAAGCCTTACTTATGAAACACTTTACCTTAGTAACAAATCCATTATTTCCGCCTGAACGTTATCAAGATCAATTTCATCTTTTCCACTGGCACATGGACCGAAAAACATCGCCTGAAACACTGGACTTCTTGCTGCTAGAACTATTTTATGCGCATGAATTCGTTCATTTTCATCATGATCATTGCAGTGGAATTTGACATCTGTCCAAAGCCTCTTGTTATAAAGCTCCGCCATGCAGTCACCAAGGTCCTTGTTGTGTTGCCAGGCAACAGGCATAGTTTGTTCCAACTGTTCGTGAACAGATCCCTCCATTTTGTGATAACTGACAATCTGTTGAACATAATTGGTAAATATAATCGACTCGATTTAAGAGACTAGAGCTATCACATAATGTGATTAATACCCTACCACCACCACTTAATGCACCTTTCTCAAAACATCAATAGTGGGAGTATATCCAAATGATTTACCAGATAGATTTAAATACATGTAAACTGGTGGAAGGTTATATAATTGTCACCTACCAAACTTCCGTGGAGTTTAGGCAATCCTTGTCTGGAAAAATACACGTCATAGGAAATAAAATGACAATATGAAGAAAACTGTAAAAATAATATGAAAAGGGGGAAATGAGGGAGAGTGTTTCTTGTTACAGAATCCGTATAAAAGAAGGGATGGGATTACCCAAATGGGCTTCAGAAATTAGCCTTGATAAAATAAGTAACACAAACCTTAAAACACTTTTAAAACTTGGTCTTACACACCCGGTATACTATGGAGATGTACTTATTAAAATTCGAAAAATTAAACATGCTTATTTTAATCAAATATTGGTAAACTGTGTAAAAAAATATCAAAATATGGTACAATGCGGAAATCGTTAAGCACAGTGCATGTTTGGTAACTGACACCTCTACAGTTAGTCGCTACGCTTTCCTATTTGATGGTGCAATGACTAATTAAGTGTAAGACTCCTTGTTGCTTTTCTCCTAAATCCTACAAAAATCGGACGGAGGGAGTCAAATTTTGTTTTGCAGCTTGCTTAGTCGCGCCCTTAAAAGTTAGGCTCTTGGTGCTCTGACTTCAGACAGGCTGTGGAGTACATTGGTGTAATTATACCTTAGACTGACCCTATCTGTATGTTTTACTTTGTATGATCTGGTATTTTGTCACTAATGTTAGAGCCTTTCTCAACGTGGAGTGATTTTATTTATATTGTCTTGTCAACTTGTTGAAAATCAGGTAAGTGCGAGGTTGGCATGCCCTAAACGCGTTTAAACCGCCACTTTCCTTTATATAGGTTACCCCCTTTCCTTTTACTATGAGTAAGTTATCGTGCCCAACACTGTCCGTCCTTAGGCGATGTTCCACTTTTGTATTTATATGTTGCTGAAATATATATATATAGTTGACCTAAAATATATATTTACAAATTATAAAAGGTTTAAAATTGATGAAACTGCATCAGGCTGTCAAGAATGTGCTAGAAGTTTACTAGATGAATATAAATTTTAGAAAATAAAGTTATCATTTTGAAATATTTAGAAACAGAAAATATACTAAATATCACTAATTGTATTATATCTTCTTATGCGACCTAGTATTATATTATAAACGTTGACCTATTTTCTAAAAATAAATAAAAATGTAGGTCAAGAAGATCGAAGTATTAGATTGCCCTAATTCATGATATGTTGTTTTACATTCGTAAGCACTGTTATATCTTTGCCTATTATACATTTCGGTGTTCAAGTGTATAAGCTATTAGTACAGGGGTCAGAAATATCTACCATTCATCCCCCTAGATATTTTTCATAGGTACCAATTGTTTAAAATGGTGCATAATTGTGTGAAAGTGCAAAGTCGAGTTACGGAACCTGTGCACTGCATGTCAGTTCATCACAGTGAACAAATGTGCGAAAATTCAATTCATTCCCTTTAGTGGGTACTAAGATACCAGCTTACATATAAAAACTTAACCAAAAATTGCTAAGTCGAAAAAGGGGCAACATTTTATAAAAAAAAATGAAGCAAAACAGACTTATGGACCTGTGCAATGTAAGTTAGTTTATCACAGTGAATATTTGTGTGAAGTTTCAATCCATTGCCACAAATGGTTACTGAGATACCAGCTTACATACAAAAACATAACCAAATCGGGACCCCGACGCAGACGCACGAGCGAGTCCAATAGCTCTATGTATTATTCGAATAGTCGAACTAAAAGTCACTTTTTAAATGAATTAAGATTGTCGATACTTTATACAGTTTGCTATCTACTTGAACAATTTTAATATTGTGATATTTTGGTGGCTTGTTCCTTTAAAAGCTTTGCTTCTATCAACTTTATCGCAATGCGTTATTTATTCAATTGATTCTGAAACAAAATGCAAACTGGAATACAAGTTCAAAATACATTTTGCGTAAGAACTGACTTACTTTTTTTTCAAAAGCACTCACGTTATCATTTTACAAAACACACCCTGCTTTCATCGAATAGCCACATTAATCATTACATTTAAGTTTACCTTATTCTGTTGTTAGTATTATTATTTATTTTCAATATCAATTCCTAACTGTTCAAGTATTTTTGCAGATATGAATAAAATTATGTACCCCTTACAATAAAACCGGAAGATTAAATTTACACATTTATACTACGTACCAAATATCTGAAAATGAATGTATTTCCGGGAAATCATTTTTGAAAATCCGTTTATATTTAATTTAATTGATATGACCTACATTAATTAAATGTACTGTATAAAAGCATGTTATTCCATACAAAGAATTATCAGGCTGATATTCTACGGCTTTTACTGTTTGCATAATACCATAGCATGAATTGTGTCTGATTAACACAACAAAACAAGCTAACATAAATGCTGGCTAAAACTATGGAAGGCCTGTGCGCCAATTGTCAACTGATAAAAGACAAATATTTATTGCTAAATGCCAATTACTTGATGCTAAATGCAAAATACTTAATGCCAAAAGTTACATGCTAAACGATATAACATGGGACCGACATTGTTTAGAAAAGAAGGTGTTTTGGTAGAGACAAAGTTATGTAACAAAGGCCAATGACTATCTAAAGGATACATTCATGCACTGATATATTTAACTCTTTATTTGAATTAATACTTAGCAATAAGCATTTGCCATTTATTGTTTCGCATTTCACATTTAACAGTTAGCACTTACTGTTTGACAATTACCATCTGACCGTCATTATTCTGCCAAAACATTTTGCACTAACTATTTGGCTTTTAGCATTTGGCAGTTAGCATGGCACACCAGCGTTCCATAAATAGGTAGGTCGCATATAGCATTGTGTATTTTGAATATAGCATTAAGTAATTGGCATTTAGCATTAAATGTTTAGTATTTAGCATTTAGCATGGCGCACCTGTCTTCCATAGATATCATGAAAAGGCCGGAGCGCAATGCCATACGTCATACACTTAATGCTGATTGCCAAATGATAAATCCTTATAGCAAATTATTTAGCTTCTGTAGACGCTTAAACTTAATAATGTAACTTAAACAACCCAGCATGCAGGACAAAGTAATGCCAATGAATATTTAACCGATGCATCTATCTACTGATATATTCAGCTCTTTACTTTTTTTAAAGTGGCAGATAACCATTTTGCATGAATTGTTATGCATTTCGCAAAAAGGAATTTTGAGGATCTCTGAATTGAAGTGGCGCGTCTCCTGGTTTGTGTCAAAGTATTTGAAATTTAAAAAGTATTTTTATTTGTTAGTATTTATATGCAAATAAGCAAACCCAAAGTGATCCAAAGAGTTTTATGCAGTATTTACAAAGTAAACGCTTGAGTTTTCTGTGAGAATACTAATTTTAAAAATTCGCTACTGCAGTAAAAATACAGTTTTATAAAAATGCAGTAGTAGATAACATCAACTTAATTTATTAAATTAAATTAAGATTTTAATAGCACTTTTGATATAGTGAAGTACATCTGTTGGTGACCTGTCTCTTTCAAAGCTTTACTTCAAACACGTGCAACTCGTGGATAACTTGTCTTTGTTTTATAAAGTTCTAAGCGTTATATTCTAATCTACATGTGCGTAAATAAGCATACTTAACCTAAAATATGCGTTAGTAACGTAATGTCAAAAATTGGAATAGAAGTCGCACCCATTTTCAATTTTACAAACTCCCGCTCTCTACATTCATCTTTTTATTTATTTTTATTTTTGAATTTATATTTTAATTTTCAATACCACTTCACAACTATTCAAGTTTTAAACACAATGCGTACAATAACTCAAAGTTTAATTTTAACCCATTTATACCACATGCATGTATTTTCGGAAAATCAATTTCGAAAAATACGTTCAACGGTTTATAAGTAGCAAAAGATTGTTGAAATATTGATATGACCTACTTCAATTTAATGTGCTCTATTGAAGAATGATAATTGTATACAAAGTACCGTGAATGCCTCGATGTTATCAGTCTGGTCTCATTTGTATGAGGTCTGAAATGTGCCACTCGCGACCACGCTAAGCGAAAACATGAGAATTAAGAAGTTTAAATGGCGGGGCGCGGAGCGGAAACTCGCCGATAAGCGTGACTTACTAATCAGCAGAAGGCGCAAGTGAGAAGTCGAGATTTCAACGCTCAAACCGCGAGGTCTCGTTGCGGAAACTCGATGTGAACAAAACCCTAATTAGTGTTTTCTCGCTCCGTTAACCCGCCATTATGTCTCTTAAATTTATCCTTTTTGCGCGGGATTACAGGTGGTACTTTGAATTAACAATATGTCTGTCTATTCTTTGGAAAATTGTCCTGGTAAGAAATTAAGAAAATCATCAGACCTACTAAATACACATGTATGTACTTGCATAGAGCACTGGGCTTAAAATACATTAAATACAATAGAGAGAAAACTGTACGAATAAATCCTATCTGGTTCCCCTTCTTGACAGACATCTGCAAAATATTGATTCGTCAAAGGCGAAAGCTAAGAGAGATAAAGAATTGTTCTAGGCTCCACAAATCTAAGGGGTAAGCCTCTTATTCTACGTCAAATAATCCGAAACATTAAAGAAATGTACATGTATTTCTATTTGATAGTAACTGTAAATAAAACGTGCTTGAAGAATTTTTATATTGTGATGTACATCTGAATACTTGTCACTTCAAAAACATTACTTCTCATGAATTTGAGTGTCTACGGTGTTCCGTTAGGGTCATTGTTTTTCCCCTTCACCATGTAGATTAAAAATCACACTACCGTACTTTTGTAATTTTGCTCGTCGCCCTACAAACATACAAGGCGAAACAACCATGGCCCTAGCGGAGCACCGTACATGTCTTTCTTTATTTTGTTCAAGCTATCCATCCTAAAACTAGTGCTAACTGTAGAAAACAAGTAAAGTCGATAAAGAACTACAATAAGCGTGTATTATTAGAGATCGCTACATTTAAAATTTAACACACCCACATTAATCAAACAGCTATGTAAATTATTTAATAGAGAAAGAAAAACATAAATTGAAATATTCACCTCTTTCCCTTGCTTTGAATATTTCTTTTTTCTGTCTTATCTATCCCAATACCACTTCACAACTTTTCAAGTATTTATATTGATTTATACACCCCGTACAATAAACCGAAAGTTTAAATCTACCCGTTTTTCTTGAACATACACATGTATTTGCCGAAAATCATTTTTGAAAAAAGTCCGTTTATATGTGTCAGGCCAATTTTAGCAAAATAATAAGACCTGCACCAATTATACGTGCTTTATAAAGGCATGTTAGCGTATTAGTCTAAACAAATAATCGCATATTATCAGTCTAGCTTATATTTTGCATAATACCATACTATTAATATGAATTTTGACTGGTTTTGTAACTGACGCTTTAAATACGTTGATCACAAAAAAAGGAAACAAACGAACAAGTAAATGCATGCGATGTTGCACACTGCAGACCTGGGGCGGTCTTCTGCGCATGTCCGGAAGTGATTATCAATCGGAGGGCACGGCAAAAATACGCAAATTATTGCATGTCCGCACGCATTTAGTGTATAATATGTATAATGTACTGACTAAACGTTAGGGTTAGGATCACCATGGTAACATAATATATACATTAAAGATACTTAACACTCAAATCGCTTGAATCCGGTCTGTAATTTATCACGGGCGTTATGGCAGGGGAAAGCATGCTGAATCGTTTTCAGATCGATTCTCAAATATTGATGATATTGTGGATGAAAAGAAAGCAATAATATTTTTATTTATGATTTAAGAGGAAAATATGAAAAATAAAACACCAAGATAAAAATAAGGAGAAGGACCTGGTATATAATAAAAAGGTCGACAAATGTCTGAGTGTTTGCCTTCTAGCCATAATGGAACATCTAAAGTATAACTTGTTTTAAGAGACCAGCCAAGGGATGGGCAAAACGTGATCTCTTAATTAACACAACTAGTTTCTTAATACAATATAATTTGTTCGTTTACAACATAAATTGGAACTGAAAAAGTGGGCTCTTAATGCAAGTGATCTTTTAGTAGACGTGGTCTCTCGATCAAGTTTGAATGTAGTTTCATAATGGCTCTCGGGTAATTATGGCACCTGGTTGTGCCATTATGGCAAGAAGACACAATCAAACCGTATATTAACTTATTTATATCTGTTTTTTATCAAACGATGAAATATTTACTTGGGTAGTAGTTATGGTACCCTATATAGAAATCACCCTTGCTGTCAGTCCCCTTGTCTGTGTTTCTGTATGTCTGTCCATGTTCGCACACGTTTTAGTCCGAACCATTATGTTGACATGTATATTCCAATTTTATTTGAAATTTTGCACACGTTTAAGGATAAATATAATGGGATGTCAAAAAGGTCATAGATACAAAATTTTCTTCCTTTTGTTACAACCGCTTTTCCATAGTAAAATTAACTGATAACTAACATCAGTATTTACTACAATATTGTATTATTTATCACGCCCTTCATAAACAGCTATATGAATTATTAAGTAGAGGAAGAAAAGCATAAATTCAAATATTTACCCCTTTGTCTAATTTGAATATTTCCTTTTTTTTCTGTCTTATCTTTTCCAATACCACTCCACAACTATTTAAATGTTCACAATTTATACACCTCGTACAATACCTCGAAGTTTAAATCAATTTATACTATGGACTAAATATCTTGATATATATACGTATATTTTCGGAAAATCTATTTTTAAAAAAAGTGCGCTTATAGTGTCAGGTCATATTAGAAAATTGATAAGTCCTACTAATTAAACACTCAAAATGCCTTTCTGTAAAATGCGGCCGCCGCATTTTCCTCTATGAATATAAAACATATAAATTTATTCATGAAACCTATTTAAAATAATTATTTTCTCTAGTATTTGTCAAAGGATTAAATATTGGTGAACAAACTGGAGTGTGTTATTAAATCTTTTGTTTTATTACCTCCTTTCATGATTCTAACTGTAATATTAATGTACAGTAATAAAAGTAGTGCTTCTCTGGTCATGTAGTTCTGTATAATATCTGTTTAGGCAGCTGTTTCATTTCTTTTGATCATAAAATTGGAAGCCTTATGGAACTTTAAATGTGCTATAATGGCCAATAAATGATCGGAGCTGAAACTCAACGTAATACCAATATATGTATTTTGATTTATGTTGTTATTGAACGTTTCAAATACGTTGGTAAATATACGTTAGAAAAACATACGGATCCAGGTGACTAATTATTTAACAGCCGAATTCTTTCTTGTCATGTACCTTACTATAAATAACCACCATTACGGACGCCGTTGACAAAATGACCCTGGGTAACCTGAATTTCAGCGTGTTCTGTCGTCAACCTCATGTCGTATATAGAAATAGAAGCAGATAGATTAGTTTCGCGATGAGGCCACGATGTAAAGCAGCGTCAGTATGGCGGGTATAGGGGTTCCGAATTGTTTTCAGATCGATTCTCAAATATTGATAACATTATGGAGCAAAAAAGCAATATTTTCAATTAATATTTATAAGGTTGTGGTAAATATAAACAAGAGGGCCAAGATGGCCCTAGGTCGCTCACCTGAGAAACACACCATAATACACCATAACAGTGTAAACATAGACCTAGTGATTGCATGGAAAAAAATATTCTGACCAAGTATTATTAAAATTGGAGCAAAAACATGTATTTTCTTTGATTTGACCTAGTGACCTAGCTTTTGACCCCAGATGACCCATATTCAAATTTGACCTAGATTTTATCAAGGCTATCATTCTGACGAAAATTCATGAAGATCAATTGAAAAATACAGCCTCTATCGCATACACAAGGTTTTTCTTTGATTTGACCTAGTAACCTAGTTTTTGAACCCAGATGACCCATTTTCAAACTTGACCTAGATTTCATCAAGAGAATCATTCTGACCAAATTTCATGAAGATCAATTGAAAAATACAGCCTCTATTGCATACACAAGGTTTTTCTTTGATTTGACCTAGTGACCTAGTTTTTGACCATAGATGACCAATAACCAAATTCAACTAGATATTATAAAGGCAATAATTCTGACCAAATTTCATAAAGATCAATTGAAAAATTCAGCCTCTATCGCATACACAAAGTTTTTCTTTGTTTTGATCTAGTGACCTAATTTTTGAACCAAGATGACCCATATTCAAACTTGACCAAGATTTTATCAAGGCAATTATTCTAACTGAATTTCATGAAGATCAATTGAAAAGTATAGCCTCTATCACATACACAAGGTTTTTCTTTGATTTGACCTAATGACCTACTTTTTGACCCCAGATGACCCATATTCAAACTTGACCTAGATTTCATCAAGGCAATTATTCTGACCAAAATTCATGAAGACAAATTGAAAACAAACAGCCCCTATCGCATACACAATGTTTTTCTTTAATTTGACCTAGTGACCTAGTTTTTAACCCCAGATGACCCATTTTCGAATTCGACCTAGATTTTATCACGATTATCATTCTGACCAAAATTCATGAAGATTAATCTAAAAGTACAGCCTCTATTGCATAGACAAAGTTTTTCTTTGATTTGACCTAGTGACCTAGTTTTTGATCCCAGATAATCCATTTTCAAACTCAGCCTAGATTTTATCAAGGTTATCATTCTGACCAAAATTCATGAAGATTAATTGAAAAATACAGCCTCTATCGCATACACAACGTTTTTCTTTAATTTGACCTAGTGACCTAGTTTTTGACCTCAGATGATCCATTTTCGAACTCTGCCTAGATTTCATCAAGGATATCATTCTGACTAAATTTCATGAAGATCAGTTGAAAAATACAGCCTCTATCGCATACACAAGCTAAATGTTGACGGACAGACAGACGACAGACAGACAGACGCCGGACATCGAGTGATCAGAAAAACTCACCTAAGCATTGCTCAGGTGAGCTAAAATGAAAACTCCAACATAAATATAGAGACGGTACACAATAAAGAGATAATTAAACGGCTGGGTGTGCGCCTTCTAGCCATAATGGCACACCTAGTTTTATAATGACCCTCATTCAAATTATGGCACGTAGGTGTGCCATTATGGGAAGGAGGCACAGCCTCTTCATATCTGACTGTCATCGAACTATACAGTAGTAGTTATAGTCCCTTATATAGAAGCCTCCCTGACTGTCGGTCCGCTTGCGTGCTTCTTTATGTCTTTCCGTGAGCAAAAACGTTTTTATCCGGCCCTAAATGATGACACATATATTTCATTTTTATTTATATTTTGCAAACGTACTTGTCACAACATTGCGACGTGCGGAGCGTATATCTCCAGGGCTAAAATAAAGGGATGTTAAAAGATTCATAGATACAAAATGTTCTTTTCTATGCAACAACCCTTTTCACAATAGTATATTTTTACTGATAACTAGCATCAGCATATATACTACAACACAGTATTATGCAGTGTTCACTACAACTATGTTTTCAATTGCGGAGTAAAAATTTCTGTCGGGACCATGGAATCGATAACAGTGGTAATTTGTGTCAATTGCAACATTTTATTACATGTTTTTCAATGAAGTCTCGAAATGTCAGAGTGCAATATATCTTGTATTTTCACATAGAAAAATATCAAATATATTTGATCCGATTTCTGAATTTTGAACTTGGCATGTAGCCTCTGGCCTTTTTAAAAACATTGTCTGAATAATAATTTGGTCAACGTGTAATTTATAACATCTTCTTGATAGTTTGCAAGTCATTCAAAAATACAGTCTCATTTAAAATTGAAAACCAAAATCTCGTTTAACGTCTATGGAAGGCCGGTGCGCCATGCGAATTACCAAACGCTAGATGACAAGTCATTAATGCGAAATGATAATTGCAAACTCATGAATGTCAAATATTGACTGTAAAACAGTAATTGTGAAATGATCAATGCTAATAGTTGATATGCGAAACAATAAATGCCAAAAGCTTATTGCTATGTGCTTATTAGCACAGCAGTCTATGAATGCATCTTGAATAGTCATTGGCCTTTGTTACATAACTTTGTCTCTATAACAAACTTTTTTCTAATCATTTTAAGAGTAAACAGTTTTTGTCCAATGTTCCTACCTACGGTCGGTAGAATATGTTATTGTTTCAAGTCAGACAGGTAAATATTATACGTCTTATATGAATAAAAGTGACATTTATTTTGTTAAGAGATAGAAATCATTAATTCATAATAAAGTTTAATCCTTAGCATTTATCATTTAGCATTAAGTAATTGGCATTTAGCATTAACTTTTGTATTTTGCATTTGGCACACCCGGAAATCTAAGCCAATTTGCTGGCTTATTGGTGAAATTGTAGGGATTAGCATGACTAACCGGCCTTCCATAAATGTGTTATTGCGGGCAAGTAGTTTTGCTTAAAAATCAAGGAATACGGTATCGCTAAATCGCTGACGTGACATTTGTTCAAAAGGACAGGAAAAAAAAAACAATTGTCCTTTTTACATTTTCATGACTGGCCACATCCACAGTACATATATGATTTTTGCAAATAAAGAAACATCTTGTACAGAAAGTACAGAAAGTAAATATCTCAAAAAAGAATGTTCAAAAATGCTTTTTCTTATGATTATTAGAATAAAGGAAAGTGTTTCTACTTTCATATGTAGAAAATTGCATATTTTTGGCCAAGTGAAACCAGAAAAAATCAAGGTAAATAAAGCTTACTATGCGTGTTAGTGATAACTTCACGCTAGCCTACGTTCTTTGGTGAGCTATTTCTATAGTATAGCATAGTATAATGAGTATTACACAAATAATCTAAAAGTCTTTTATCTAGTTCATCCGTAGTAGCGACACATTGATATTCACCAAAATGTACAAATGGCTCCATCTGATATATATTCTCTTCGTTTCCTCTTACTAACTGAAATACAAATGCACTGTTAAAAACGGTGCTTAACCAAAAAAAAAAAAAAAAACAAAAAAAAAACAAACAAAACAAAAAAACAAGCAGCTCGCATGCTTTGTTTAATAAGGATCGCGGGTCGTGAGGCGAGGCTTATGTTATCCGTGATGATTTAATAAAAGACACTGTTTCTGAAACCATTCGTCCTCCACCTCTGATTCGTGTTGGCAATTTGGCAGTTACTTGCGTAACAAGTATGTACTGGTTCGAAATCCAGGAACACTTGTCAGGTTAACTGCCCGTCGTGATATAACTGAAATACTGGTATAAATGTCGTTAAATCCAAAGCAAAAAAAAAAAATGAAAAATAAAAAATATAAAAACGTATAACTGTTCCATTTAAGCAAATAATCCAAATCGTCTGCAGTCTATTTATTATATATAACAATATAAAACAGTTTAAAACAGTATAAAGGAGTTATCTGGTATTCTGGTTTCCAAATATTGAATAATAGAAATATAATATATTTGTTTCAATATAACTTCATCATAGTTTATAATAAAAGAGAAAGACCCTGTTACCTTTACTCTTGAGCCACTGACTCAAAAGCCAAACAGAACCTTTATCCAATGGTACGATATGAGTATTTGAAGCTGGAAAGCCTTATGTATAATACATTGTGACTAAGAAATCGAAAATGAAACAAAGCATAACAACTAAGTCGGAAATATATACCACTTACCTTTAAGCCACTAAAGCCAATTGAACATGGATCTTTTCATGTTGTTTTAATTTGACCTTTAAACCGCTTACTAAACAAATCAAGTGTCACGAACCGTACATAAAATACTTCCTAACGTACTGTCCCGAAACGAATAACAAAACGTAAGTTAAATCGTGACGATGTCCCGTCGTTTTGAAAACGTTTAAGAACTTAAGAACTCAAAAGAGACAATAGCCTAAGATTTAATTCTATGAGTACAGTATAACACGTGACTCTGGGTTTTGCATGAATCCATCAAAATTTAATGAATAACTAATACCACATGTTTTATCAGCAGTGGACTATATGCTTAAATAATTCAGATGCAAAATATCATATTGATTATTTTTGTAATAAATAATAAAAAAAAACAACCATTCATTATTCAGTTTAAAGTGGCTCCTTATTAATTTAGCCGCCTTGGTACCTGTTTATATTCATTGATATTCATTTCTTTGACATCTAGCGATTTGAAATATTTTCAAATCCCAAGCTTTTATTCCAGCAAACTGACCTAGTATATCCTGTAATTGTCCAAACTTGCAGCTTAAATTTTTTCTGGTGCTACAAATTTTCTTCATTTTGACTTCACTTGTACATCTTACGTATTTTATTGTTAATTCAGCTGTGTATCATGTACATGGTGAAACTGACTTTCTCAATTTTCTATGTGTAAAATCTGAAGACTGAAGCTAGAAATCTTGTTGAAAGACACATCAGCATCGTTCTAGTTATATACTAGACTATCTGCATTTTCTTCTTTTTCTTCTTCGCATACTTCCTCCTGTATTCCCCATTTCAAGCAGTGTCTTCCTCTTTGTTTGTTTAAATTGTGTTTTCTACAAATTTCACTGGCGAATATTGCTCCTTATCAAGTGTAAATTTTTTTTTAATGTTCCCGATATAACAATTTCAAGTTTGTCTGATAAGTCTTCTCTATGAACAGCCTTTAGCTCTTGCACTCTTTCTCCAAAATAAGTGAGAATTTGTTAGTTTTAACGCTGTGTTAGTTCTATTAAGTTGACCAAGCAATCCGGTTCCAGTAGCACAAAAGTGGACCGGCTGGATATTCATCAACATAGTTTTTCACCTTGCAAGACGACATAATATGCTAATATGCTTCCTCATGCCCCTTATGATGCATAGCAGAAAGGTCGGGTCCTCCAGTTGTCCTAATTGGTGATAAATGACTGGCGATGACAGGAAATCGCCAGATAACCGCAACAAAACTTAGTTCATTGATTTGTACAACCAAATGCGTTCTTTTGTTGTAAATTATGCTCATGCACCCAGTAGCTAAATCGCCTGTTCTGGCTTTCAGCCATTTTAACCCAACACTGGACTAACCCTGTCTTTTCCTTAATGTCTGTACTTGTTCGTCTGTGTATTTTTGATATCTCCAAACATTGGCGGTTAACTGATTTACCTCTCAGTCCTTACGTCTGAATCGCTCTCACACTGTTGTACTACTTGAATGACTGACCATTTTCTCCTGGTACGTATTCCAATGTCTGTTGACTTTCTGACCATAACATTTGTGGACTCTATCTTTAACTTCTACACAATTTCAGGAAGTAGAACCTACATGCATTTGTTTGGTCCTACCAATGAGTCCAGTACTCGTAGTATCCCTAATTATCAGCGCAAGTACCAGTTGATCTTTAATCAATGAAGACATCCACGAATTTCATCTTAATGAATTTCAATTCTAAGTTAAAATAAATCATTGTGTTTTGTGATATACAATAATACAGATCTGTCTTCATAATCTAAAATATAAAATATTAATTTTCTGACAATGCCTTGAAGTTTTAAAAATATTGGTCTGTCTTTCGGTCTGTACATTAAGACCTTAAACTCATTTCATACAGTTCGATAAACACAACATCGATTCATAGTTTCCGAGGAGATATTCATACATATACATTAGCCGTGAAAACTGGTTTAGGAAAAACATAAAACTAAATAACACCAAGTTAATTAGAATTTATAAATTGTTTCACTTTTTAAACGATAAAAATAAATTATAAAATAAAGTACTGATTAAACTATAATCCTTCCCTGGTTAGTTTTATAGAAAAAATCCTTATAACAGAAGAATTGATAGTTATAAATAAATATGGCAACAAATAAGACGTAGACAATTTTTGTCTAATTTTACAGAGGACTGGTCAATAATTATATTGATTGTTTTAAGTTAACTATATAAATGTATAGTTGTTATTTTATAATAACCTTTCATACGTTTTCAAAATTATTTTAAAAATATTTTAGACGTTTTTAAGATATCTATATTTAATTATTTATTTTTATTGAAAGTGTTCAACAAGCAAAAAAAAAAAAACAAAAAAAAACGTTCCTCTTGAAAGATAAATAATCTATAAAATTACCACCTTTCCTTACTTAAATATTCCCTTTGTATGCATTTCTATTGAATTTTCATACCTCAATACCGTCAATGCCTATGCATTCATGGTCTGTGCTAATTGATTGTTTTCTGAAGACCTTGTCACGTATTTTCTGAAAACGTTTTTCTTCTTTCATATCTGTATGTATTTAAACGTAAGTTATTTAAATAATTGATCTGGCTTACATTATGCAATACCCCACGACGAAACATGTTATTCAAATAAGATATATATATGTAGAGTGTTCATATACCTGCACAACTTTCCCAATCTTTAATCCTTTATTGGAGAAGATCAATTCAAACTGGTCTCTTTTGCTCCATTATTTGCTTTAAATAGAGTGTTGTTTGTACGGTGCCCCTAAAGTGACATGTTACACACTTTTTTTCCAGTTAGGTAATGTGAGACATTTTTTATTTCGTTTCAACGAAATAACTGTTTCGTTTCAACGAAATAACTATTTCGTTTATTAATAAACGAAATCATTTCGTTTCAACGAAAGAAGTTTAAACGAAATCATTTCGTTTGAACAAAATAACTATTTCCTTTAAACGAAACAGTTATTTCGTTGAAACGAAATATAAGTATTTCGTTTAAACGAAATAACATTTCGTTTAAACGAAATCATTTCATTTTAACGAAATAACTAATTCGTTTAAACGAAATAACATTTCGTTTAAACGAAATCATTTCGTTTTAACGAAATAACATTTTGTAAAAACGAAATCATTTCGTTTTAACGATATAACTATTTCGTTTAAACGAAATAAAAAAAGTCTCACATTACCTAAGTGGAAACAAAGTGTGTAACATGTCACTTTAGGGGCACCGTATGTTTGCATGTTCAAAAGGTATCTTGTTTTAGCCATGATTATGTTACGTAACATCTTGACAAAATTATGCTGACATCTTTTGCATAGGTATACAAAATGTTTGTGTTGGTTTATGTTGGATTTAACGTCACATCAACACAATAGTAGGTCATATGGCAACATTCCAGCGTTTAATGTAGAGGAAGACCCACATGCCCGCCCCCATCTCCGTAAATTATTTCAGCATGGGCTGGCACCTGGGTAGAACCACAAACCTTCTGTAAGTCAACTGGAAGAATTCAATGTTCCAAAGCAAGGCTCG
This sequence comes from Mercenaria mercenaria, assembly GCF_021730395.1. NCBI lineage: Eukaryota > Metazoa > Mollusca > Bivalvia > Venerida > Veneridae > Mercenaria > Mercenaria mercenaria. Next base: position 63,470,096 of record NC_069363.1, on the reverse strand, counting down.
AAGCCACACAGATGAGTGGCAAGTGATTCAAAATCAAGGACCTTAACAATTCGGCCACGCAGGCCCATACAAATATACATAGTACCTTAAGAAATTAATTTAAAAAATAAGGGTAAATGTTTTTGTGCATCAACTTTAACCGAGTATAGCGTACGGACGGACACACGTACACAGACGCACATACACACACACTCACACTATACACAGATAATAGAAAGAAAACAAATCAGTCATGGAACACTAGCAATTTTCAAAATGCTAATACTTTGCACACTTGATCTAAGATTTTGATTTTTAACAATCAGTCTTTTGAAGCTCATTTGGATTATTTTAATATTTTTATTAAATAGTATGAGTAATGCATTGTCATTAATTCAAGTATTTATAAGTTTCTTTAATTTATTGTCAAATGGTCGGGCGCATTATGACTTTAGTTTAGTATATAGTCAGTGTGCACAAAAATTCTAGCTGAATGAGTCAACTTAAAATTTTCAAGTCACATTCACTTGATTTCTCTATTTGAGTGAATTTCAAAACCTAGGCTTTTGATCCCTGAAAATCAACCAGTTACGTAAAAGTTTTACGTATCCATATTCACTCGTGACTGTTCCTGTGCGGCTACGTCGAGTCTTCATTTGAACCTCGCATTCGCAGCCGTAGTTCAGATTAACTGTAACTGTATATGGCGATCCTTCTTGTGTGAGGGTCACTGGCTCATTTAGGTGAATGTTTTTTTTTTTTGTATGTTTTCTGTCGACAGCAGCTGTAAGTCTTGTTCAAATATCAATATCATGTTTGACATCATCATTACTTGGAACATTATGTTTTTCTAAATCACCAAGACTCTTTTCATTCTCATTCGAATCGTCTGCCATTCGGCATGTAACTTGTATACTACCAGAGATTACTAGGCCAAGTTCTACTGGCAGGTCTTTCCCACGAAACTCTTCTAGAACATATGCGCGTTTCCGCCATCCGTTCTCTAATTCTAGCTTCAATGTCTTGCCTTTATGCCTAGAAAAGAACTGTGCTGTTTTATCCTCGAACACTGAAGTGAAGTGCCATTTCTGATCGCAGTAAAATGCGCCATTACATTTCAAATATTTGTGAATCTCCGATAGAAATATTTCTTTTAGTTTCAAGTCTCTTAAAACAGAAACTTGAAAACTTGTTGTTATTTTATCAGTCATATTTGTTTCTCCGTCCTCATTATTTACAACCAATATTTCCTATGATGGTTGTCTCGCTACACATGAATTGCTCTTCACCGAGGAAGTAGGCATTTTATTGATAAAATCAACAAAGTCCTCGTAACCTCAACTGAAAAATAACCTTTTCTGCGAGTACATTCTCAGGTGACAAAAATGTAGTTTAAAATATAATCAGAACAAACCTGTACTAAGTTTGTAAGCTGATAGTAGTGAGCCATTCCTAGCACTGAAGAGGCAATTATTTCGGTTATGTTCACCTTGTCACTATCGTCATACCTGTAAAATCATGAATATTTATTCATATATACTTCATTGATTCATTTTACGGTTCGCCACGAGGCAAATCAATGACCTAAAATTAAGTTTCTGTCACTGCTCCTATTTCCGAACTATATCTCTGCAATAGAAAACAAGTGCGTATTTTTTAATACAATTCTAGTATGATCATTTGACAATTTACAAGAAACTTTCAGATATCAGTTTTCAGATTTAAGATTTAAAGTAATTATGTTTTCTCCAAATGTGGAGAGAGAAGTGTTGCTTTTATTCCAGCCGTCTGACCATCATACTGTATCCGTCAATTTATCTTTTTACAACCTTTTATGATTTTCAAATAACTTGGCACAATTGATCCTCTTTCAGTTAGGTAGGTTCAAAATCATTTCATATTGTGAGGTCAAATGTCACACAGACAGTAATTTGTGTCCACTATGTATCTTGTCCCCCTAAAAAATCAATTCACATAGCAAAAGGATTTCTATAATGGGATTATCTGCAGAATACACATTTCGGTTATGCCACGTTAAGTTAAAATCCAATCTGATTAAAATCATCTCCAAGAAATGCTACTCATTTGATCTGAGGAGTCTCGACTCACATTCACCGATAAGAATTTTGAAAGTGAAAATAGAACTTTAAAGAAGTCTTTATTTTACCTGGGATTCCAGAAAGTATATAGATACACAGGAGAATTAGCTATTTTTCCTATTTTTTACATTTAAAATTGAAAAGCTTTGGTAAGGGGTACCGGGTGTAAACTGCCATCAGCAAGTACGTGCTCCTCTATGGTGATTATTGAACGCAGGAAAATACTTTTTGCCGCGGCGGTCCGGGTTCGATTCCCGACTCTAGCGTTATGTTTTCTTGATTTTACATTTCAAAACAAACTTTTATGTTCTAATGTTCATTATATGACGCAATGTTTATTCTGAAGAAACATTATTTTGAGTCCTGACATTTTTAACCAAACGTTTGTTAAAACGAGTCGTCTGATTGGTTAAAATAAAGATAGATTTGAATGGGCTGTCATCTGATCTAATTTTTAAGAAGACTGAGAACTTTAGTCAAATTGAGTTTAAGTCAAAGTTAAGGGCACTTGATGCAATCATCAAAAGTCACTTTGACAATATTTCATGGCCACTTTGTATCGCTTTTCACCTTATAGGATTTCAAATGCACTTGGCATATACATTAATTTTGCCAACATGATACGAATTGCAGAACGCAGCTTTCAGCAATAATGCTTAAAGTTTTACAAGTTATACCATTAAGAGGAGTGCAACAGGGCAAGGCAGTATTGAGCAGTTAGTTAAACGTACATTTAGAGGCATACTATATTTGTTACTTTGCTACAGTACCTCAGAAATTGATCAAATACTTTTGTCTCTGTATTCTCCAGCTCAACTTGATTTTTACCGACGGACCAAAAAACATTGCCTGGAAAATAGGACTTCTGGCGACTAGAACAATTTTATGAGTATGAATTCTTTCATTGTCCTTATGATCCTTGCAGCGGAACTTGACGTCTGTCCAGAGACGCTTGTCGTAAAGTTCTAACATACAGTCTCCAAGGGTCTTGCTCTGTTGCCAAGCAGCTTCAATTGTCTCTACTGGATTTGCTCACACTGAATCCCCCACTTAGGTAATTGTTAGTGTCAACTTGTTCCTACAATATAAATGATTTAGATGACAAATGAAAATATGAACGTAAACATGGCTAAAAAGTCCAAGTATATTGCTACTTTTGATTTCAGATACAGCCATATCTGTCCGTCAATACCACCTACGACAGGGACAAAAAGTGGTCTTTATCAAGAGATGGTCGTCATTTAATTTAAATGGCAGTCTGTATTTACAGGATAAACTACACTATAAATATTAGGAAAACAAACCATTGCAATTTTGAGACAGGAGTTTGTCTCTGAAAGAAGTTTGACTTTGATAAATTGGAACCTTTTTGGTAGTTTTTGCCTCAAGTACCAGTCTTGTACCAATAGCTCCTCAAGTGCATGACATATTGTGCAAACTAGATGAAGGCTGTCGAGGAAGGTGCAATTTGTCTAAAGTGCTGAAATGTTCTGCACTGCCTTATGCAAGTTAACTTAAGTTGTCTACAATCTCGTGCTTGTGTGAACTGACACGAGTATCTGAGATATACCTTATTTCAGTTTTCAGCTCACTGTGCTGAGTAAAATATTTCACAGAATGATACTAAGTGTTGTCCGTGAAAACAACATTAGCCTTACTCTTCTTACACAGTTAGCATTAAATAATCGATGATTATGTGATGACTTCATTATGCAGATTTTGTGACAGCAGGTGCATAATTATAGAAACGTTGTTTCATTTGATCCTTCTAGCCCGTCGCTATAATCTATTCTTGCATTTCTAAGTCCCAAACCGAAAGGGATAGTTGTCGTACTTGGTGTCATAGCAACCACAGTTTTATATAGAAACTAATTGACCTTCACATTCTCCATAATACCTACCATCTATGGACCTTTTTCACTCTGTACTATTTTCTTAGCAACGGGAAACAATTTTCGCGCATGCGCAATCTAAGTAGGGCAAAAAGACATGACTGCACAATATAAATTGCATTAGAGTTATACTTTATTTCACTATATTCGATCAAGAATGAGTTTGTTTTATAGTAAATATCCACAAATGACAAAGGAAAATATATGTAGCTCTCCGCAAACTCACAGCTGATATAGTTCAACTAATGCGCATTATCTACCTTTGATGATTTTGGATTAATAAACATTTTTTCAGCAAGGTTGTCTTGACAAATTCAGGTTAAGAACAATAATTTAAAAACATGGAATTTTCCATGAATTAATAAAGATTTTAGTCTATTTCCTAACATGATCTCACATAACTTACAACCTGTCGCAATTAGCTTACATGATTCTTAAAATATAATTTAATGTCTCAGTCGAAAATAACAAAGTTCAGCCTTTGAGCTTTTTATCCAATCATACTGATCAATTCATTCCGAATTCCAAGAAAAAAATAAAATCAATAAATAAAAATCATAAAGATAATAATAATCATTTTAAAACTGTTATTTTTTATTTCTATTGATTCTTCGAATTTGAAAGTTTTTATATGACACTATTAAATTGGTTCGGACGCAGTCAGATTAAATAGAGATGGTGCGTGTAGCGGGGAGGGATGTTCTACATTTACATTCTTTATCTGTTCTATTTTTTGCGGAATTCAATTTTATTATAATTATTTTATTGAATTACGAATAATGACTTCTGCTCACGATACATTTTCGATATTAAAATGATCTAGCATGTACATTTTAAACATAAGAAATACAATAATTAGAGATTTATATTAGGTGTTTTCCTTCAGTGTGTAGTTATAGCCCTGTATTTTATTCATATCTTAGGAATTTAGATTTTTTGTAACTACACTTTTATAGTTTTAAATGAAAATGTCCATTAAAGTTCCAAAATATATTCTTATAGAACTTAAAATACTAGGTACCTCGTTAAATGTTTATTTTTGATTCACAAAACGGCTCCGCCACGTGATATATTAATCCGAGTGCGATCTTGTATTATGGCATTGATTACCGAATGCATTAAAGTACATCACATCAAAGCCATCTTACAGTAAATTTTATGATCCGCCCTAATTAGGGGACACCCCTGAAAGGATCTTCATTATCATGATGTCCTATGTTTTATCATGTCATTTGCATAATAGTTACGTAACGATTTCCGGTAGATCACTTAAAACAGCAACCTCAGTGACATGGAGCCGCGACCCCCAAGTATGTAGAGAAATGGACTGGAAATGCTTGTTCTTTTCTGACGAAATTATGAATACTAAAAGCAGGCTCTTCAGGTAAGATATGATTAAAAACACACATGTCTTTAATCAAAGCATACTGTATAATAAATTACTTGACTAAAATCAACCTTATAGTGGCAAAACAATTCGTAATAAAATGATGATTTTGTGTAGGTTTATTTATTGTTGAGAGTTTTTTTGCCACACGTTAAGAGCGCATGCGCGATAAAATCAAAACATCTGTGGAATTTGCATAGTTACCGTAGTTTAGGTAAAAAGGTCTATAAACAAGGTTTCAATACATAAAGAAGTCTTTAGAATTTGAACTTTTGAAGTAATTAAAGAAGCCACCATTTGCGAATGATGGACGGGCATACAGACGGACAAAATGATGTACAAAAGGAGAAAAGAAGATAACAAGCATGTTTTCAATTTTTCCTCCTATCTATTGACAATTTCTCAAAAAAAACTCAATCTCTCCTAGTTTTGAAGAAATGCAGGATGACACTTTTCGTCATATTCGTGGACTATTTGTTGCCATAGCAACAACATTTGTTGCCATAGGAACAAATTTAAATGACGTTGGCATTTTTCACCTTGCCATCTATCCATGTACCCCGTATCATGAAAAAATATGTTGTAGTTTTCAAGTTATTGCAGTATTCCTCTTTGCACGGCTGACGTATTGACATGCATACGGGGGCAACCCATACGCCCACTCTGGCTAAACACTGGTAAGGTAATAACAACAATGTTTTAATATGCTGCCATGGAGGGAATACAAGTAAAATGATATAAATCACATATAGTAAAACAAAATATCCGTTAAAATATGAAAAAAAATACAAAAGTTTTGTTATGATAATATTAAACTGAGTTTTAAATGCTAGATTTTAGCTGTTACCATGGAAACAGAAAGAAATTAATATCATTTAATGTATTATTTTGCTTTTGATTAAAATCTTCTAATATTTATTTTATCATATACATTTATATTTGGTGCATTTTGGGGATAAATTAGAATCTTGTAATGTGAAATTTGAGTTTTGGTGGCCATTTTGGAAAATGGCCGCCGTATCGGCCATCTTGATAGATATCAGATGCATCCCATGAAAAAAATGTTTTATATGCTTTAATAAAAAGCTGTGCCAATTCTGGTGCTTTTTTCCATTTTCTGAAGTATTTTGGCATTTCCTGTTACAAATTGATCGGACTATAAAGTCACTTAACACCATATAAAGCGACAGATATTTTCTTGTGCACAAAGTTTAAACTAACAGGAAGTATTGATGGTATGTGATAACACAGAGCAAAGTGTCATGTTGTATAGGCATGGAAGATAAAATCTAGATATCAACTTTGAAAAACGGATAAATACAGATAAGTAGCAGTAAAGCAATATTTTAGGTGTTTTTATTTCACAGTAAAAACGAACAACAAATAATTCTTACATTTTTTAAAATGATTCGGATGTGACCTTTTAGGGGTATGTATGTAGAAAATAATGACACTTTAACAGGTCAGTTTTGCTGGACTATGTTGAATACTGCTGTAAATTCATAGAAGAAGTACGTTCCCTTAGCTGATAGTAGTTTGATTCTGTACTTAATGATATAGTACACTTGTTAACTTTTCCATACAAAATTGTCCCCCTTAGAATGTTTTCCCCACTAAAATTTCATCTGCAATACACGATTATTATCACATACGTTTCTATACTGGCATAGAATTGGTTCGAGAGATGCATAGGAAGATCTACGTTCATTAACTTAAAATTTGTTCAATATCCCTTCCCTCTTCTTCTGTAAGTTCAATACATTAAGTTGGTGTTATGAATTGTAATTGAGATCACTTTTGCTTTGTTTCTTGGGCTATAATAATCATGGTATTTTTGACTGCTGTTCAAAATCTGTGGCATTTCTAGTGGTGTTGAAAATCCTGGGTATTTATTATATTTAATTGCATTAGACCGTATTATACGTTTCGTAGATCTCGGTAGGTTGAAGAGAACCTCCAGCCAAACTACAAAAGTAATTTCTAAAGGAGTCAAAGATATGTACAGGTCGACAGCCCGGTACTCCACACCCCCACCCCCTCCCCACAAACACACACACAACCAGCACTGAAACAAGCGCCAATTTATGGCCATATCTTTTCGGCATTCTTTATTGGGTCTTTATCCAAAATCATAATTTGGACTATCTCTATAATTGTAAACATTACATTCACAGAAGGAGAGTTATGAAACCAGGAAGGTGCAAATTGTACGCTGTGCTTATTACCGGTATAAAAATCGTTAACAGGTTCATATCATCATATTGCTACAAACTCATTCAACATACAAAACTGGTCAATGTGTAATGGAATGTAAATAAAAAAAATCAATGACTGCTATTATCCACTTTCAAAAACAACTTATGTAGGGCATTATCCATGGTCATTTTCGGCTATTAGCCATTTTTCACACAAGGATCATTATGAATGGTTTTGACATTAATACGGCAAACGTAAACAACTTACTCTACACTATGCAAGATAGTAAAATGGTAGAGCCGTGTATACAATGAATTACAAGCATAAAAACAACTCTAAATATTATTTTATGAATTTTCAAACTTAACTTACATGATTTCTGTAAACTATTTAACATATTGTGTATTGTAGTCACAAAAATACAGTAAAATAGTTCCATGGAAACAAATCATCATTCGTACTTTTTGCAACATCTGGTGGTTAAAATCTCTTATCAAGCCACAGCAACTTACCTAAAAACCTGAACTTTTCAGAAGCGTTCATCTGCCATTTTGTAGCATTTTGGTATTATCACAGCATTTCGTAATATCTGGATAACAAGGGTGAGAGTGTAATTGATTTCATAAGTTGATTTTATATCGCGACAATACAACCTCATCAACTGATTCTATTCTTAAAAACAAAGACTTTTAAAATGCAAGTCAAAATATAAGTTTCAGTATTATTTATAACGATCGACACTGAAGTTTAGAACTGCGCAAAAGATCATTTAATGATACATGCTCTTTCTCCTTTTTGTCTCTTTTGAGCAAAGTGACGCCATCGTCCTGTCCTTATATGGGAACTACAGTACAACCTCTCCAGTGCGGCTCTCTCTTAAGCAAAAACCTCTCTATAACAGCATCATCAAAATTCCCCTAAGCTGAAATTTACTATCAAATATACCTCTCCAGAACAACATTTTACTCATTATGAACAACTATGAGATAAACGTATTTTGAAGATTATAATATTAGATGATATTGGACCGATATACTTTTATTTGGGATAGATATCAACAACATAATGAAAGAACAGCATCTGACACGCATCGTTTGCACATAGGCTTTACGTCCAGCCGACATTTTGTCGACTACTTTCCAGTCCAATATCCGACAGGTACCAATCTAATCGTCTACACGTTTTTAGACCGACATTTATTGAATAGTAATATTTTTTTACAGTAAAGGTATATTGCGGACTCCGTCTTGTAAGAGTGTTAATCTTATTGACCAAAATGTCTTAATCAATTTTTTAAGCCAAAGATTACCTGACGTGCTGTTTTTGCCCCTACTCCAATCACAAGTCCCTCTTTACAATTTTGTTCGATACATTTAAATGATTTAAAATTGTTATAGTAAAGAGTTTCATATTCTTCAAATGTGAATCTAAAAATAACATTTCTTGAAATATTGATAAATCGTCGATAGTTTTGATTTGCATGTTTTAGTTATACAAAAAAAATAAGAAAATAAGAGATATGTTGATTATTGACAGAATTATCAATTTATTCGGGTAATAAATGTAATTTCATATGACGTTGTCACGTTGTAGCAAGGTTATCACTATAGTCTATAGTAACTTCTATCATTGCGTTTCTGACGAAATCTAGTCCATATTTAACATACAGGAATGGTTAGGAAAAAAGGCGTTCTTGGACTTTCTCATTGACACACGTAACAGTACTCATTACAAAAATAAATGTGTGCTTAATGCTTTTAATATATCGGGCTGACATCGGGTCGTTGTCGGACCTATGTGCTGATATTCCGACTACTGACCGATATGGGCATGCTCGTTTCATCAGTTTGAGCAAGAGTACATTTCATTGCGTGCTAATAAGATTGAGGTGTTTTATAGTATAATGTTCTATGACTGAATATTTAAACTTAGTTTTGCACCAATTTCCAGAGTTGCGTATACCCCTTAAAAGACTGTATATAAAATAATTGTGAGCAGTGTTCAAGGGTAAGTTTAAAGACAGATAAAATGTATTACGAAATTAGGTGCAGCCTTAAAGGCAGAACTCATTGGAAAATCAACAGTGTCCCATATACTTTTAAGAATTTGTGTGATTGCAATCATTTTGGCAATATGTGGTTTTACGGTTTTACGCGGATTCGTTTAGGGAAGTTTATATAGAGGATATTACATGAGTGTCTTTTCATATTGAATTCATTAAACGAGTTGAATAAAATAATAAAATGCGAGGCTCTGCCGAGCATTTTATCAATTTTATTCAACGAGTTTAATAAATTAAATGTGGAAAGTCACAAATGTAATATTCTTTTTATCACATGATAGCCTTTCCGGTCGGAACATAAAAAATCTATTTTCTTTTACTATATAATCAAGACAATTTGACCAACGTCTCCGATACTATAAATGACGTCGACGTCAAAGCTTTATTACACTAGTGTATTATCATTTTTATTTAATGGCTTTATTACACTCCTGCGACGTCAAACATGTGATAAGTTCTATTAACACAATGATATAATGATATAATGATAATCAATAATGCCTGAATGCAATAGAAGTTTCTTATGAATTTTAGAGTGCATTAAAATTAATTCTCTACTTGGCAATAATTCTGAACCAAGGGAAAAATACGGTATATTATAGCACTCAGAACCACCTGATTTTTCTAAAGGAAGTTTATACCTCGACTGATCAAGTCAGATTATTAGCTCCGGATATAGATATCCTTTCCGATGGCAAATTTAGTGCTTTGTAGCCGTTTTCATTCTCCTACTTACAATGTAGGTAAGGCTTGTTATATACGGAGAATCTTTCAAAATATCTGCTACACTTAATTTACCCATCATTCAAATCATTTTTACTATGTTTAAAACAGCAGAGTAAAATAAGAACTGACTTAACATCAGTCGTAAAAATGAAGCAGTATACTAGTACATAACTATTATTTTGTTTTTTAATGATTTCTTCATAAAAAGTAGTTTTATAGCCACATTTGATGTTACTGCTAATATTTTAAGCCAAAATCTCTATTGAAAATGACAGAAAAGAATGTCAAATTAAAATTGTTTCCCAGTCAATTTGTCCTTTTTTTTCACAACACGCTTTAAGGATATTAAGCGGACACTCTTTTGTATTTTGATGGATGCTGCAAATTGTCACTTGTAGACTGAGATCATTTTAATGTTTTAGTGTTATCGCTTATTGTGTTAAAAGTAAATCGAATGCCTGTTATATCACACTACAGTTTCCACAAAAAATAAATAAATTGATAATCAGTTATTTCAAAGGAAAAACATAGCCATTGTAATACGTACAGCATTACTGATGCATTTTACAGGAACGTTTTGAAATGGACACATTTCAAATCAAATTCCTTTTATATAAAACTTGGATGAATATGCAACAGGTATAGCCAAAATTGCATATCATATCATATAAATATTATTTAAAGTTCAGTTCTTAAACAGCGAGAACGGCTTGTAAAAATTAATAACTTGCATTTAACACTAAAGTGAGCCATAACTTTTGAAAATGGCCGTCCAACCGGGGGATCGTGGGTTCGAGCCCTACTGGGGTAACGATCGAGCCTTCTCATAAGACACCAGTGCTGGTTTTTCCAGAAAGCGGACTCGAGAGCGGTTCAAATAAGCTTTCAGCTTTCATCACAATCGGGCTAAATTACGTTTTAGTGTAAACTAAAATATCAATGTGCTTGTGAACGTGTTTGAAGACTGAAAACTACTGAAGGGGCACCTGGGGTCTTCCTCCACCATTTAAGCTGGAAAGTCGCCATATGCCCTATCATGTGTCGGTGCGACGTTAAATCCAACTTAAAAGAGAAAGAAAACTCCTGAAAAGCACACTCTCAGCAGCAACTACTCTTTCGGTACCTAACAAAGTGTTTGAACGTGAAATTCGAATCAGTTTTGTAGGAAAAAGGTCTACTTTCATTCACTTTGTTGGAATGTGTGCACATGCACATGTTTGGCCATTTGTTGTCACTCTATTGATATCTCTGATTATGCAATCAACTTCAGGGCACATCATCACTACCATTAAAAAGTAAAGAGTGTGTCTGTGTTTACAGATTTCCTGATATTTCTTCCGTATAGTGGCAGTGTCGGCAGTATCATACTCTGCATAAGGTGTCGACCAAATATCTGCATCTAATGTATGTGTAAATTAATGCGTGGCCACAATAAAAGGGTCATTTGTTTAAAGGATGTTCAGTAAATTTTATATTTATACATTTTCATGACAACTCCGTTACTTCAATAATTTGTCATAATATTGTTTTAAGAAGCAAACAGAAAATATGGTTAGGACTACGTGTAATGGCGAATTCGCAGTCTTAATGAATATCTCCGAATGCCCTAACACCAGACCCCCCCTCCCGCCATAAATGTTATATTGAGATATGGATGACGAGACATGTATTAACCCCCTATCCCCTAGCTTCCATCGATCTGTGACTATGTCTGATGACTTAGTTGCAAAAACAGATGGCGGCCAAAATATTTCGATCATCTAACATCATCTTATTAATTGAAACTTTCATCTGAAACAGATTGGATTTTCCGTTGGGATATCTTAAATATATGATTTTTCTATTTTCTTTGCTCAGCTATGAATTATAGCGTATGTTAAATTCAATATAAATACACTTTGTCTTACAAATTATATGAATTAAAGAACAAATGTATTATAATACGAATAGTTTGCGTTGACAATTATGAAATTAGCCGAAATTCATTAGCAATGGAAGTTTATAAAATAATCGTTACATCATTTTGCCCACAACGATCGTATAACCAAGATTGATTGGAAATCAATCAATTCTGAAGCTACAGGCAAATTAAAAACTTAATGTAATATCCAAAATGTATCGAACGGGAATGTGAAACTAGAAGTTATAATTATAGAAATCAAAAGAAATACTCGTTTTATAAATACGTTATACATTTTTTGTATTCTCTGTCTGGCTGATATGAATACTGGAAGACTGGTAGGATTAATAAGTCTGTAAACACCTTTACAATTTTTCACATTCACTACAGTTTTTCCTCCTGCTATATTTAAATCTTGAATATTCAGTCTAGGTTCTAATACCACTAGTGATTCTGTTTGCATTGTGGCAATTCTAACAGGAATGATAATTTCGCTGTGGGGTGGCATGATGACTTCTCGGATAGTTGTCGCCAATGATGTTTGTGGATTTGTTTCAGGTGGTGTTGGCACTTCTATTGGTTCAACATTAGCTGAATTTGGCACTAGCATTTCTAATTCACCGAAATTGATGTGTACATTGTGTTTTCTCAAAAAGTCTATTCAGACCAGAATTTAAGAGTGTAATTGTTCAAAAATATGAAAATTATGTTTAAATGTCACACCTTCGCATTCAAATGTAATGTCTGTCTGACCTAGAACATGATGTCTTTCACCACAAACACCAATAATTTGTTGCAGATGACTTCTAAGTTTACTATTTGGAGCAACAGTGTCCAGAAAATATTTGCTTACAGCACTTATATCTGCACCAGAACCCACTAGGCAACGAGTAATTTGTTCATTTATTTTGATAGTCATATAACTTTTCTCCAGTTTTGGTTTAAAGCCTACATCCATAATTAAAAAACTTTCTGTATCAGCACTATTGATTTTACAATTTGTCTTTGAACAGCACCACTTTTCCATTTTTACAATTAATATTTGAATTCAAAATTAAAATATTTTTTTTCAACAATAATAAGTAACTTGGCACAAAAATATGTAGCTTTCATTTACAACATTTTACTCTTAGTTCATCAACGTATTTTAACACACTTCTATTTTCTATAACATAATGCTATATAGATACATTGTGTCTTATTCAATTATTTGTTAATATTTCCCTTAAACCTTAATTGTACTGGCTTTTACGAATGCTCTATCTCTTGTACCCAATGCATTGAAAATGTGGCCATAGACTCAATATTGGTCACATATAAACAGGTATTTGAGAGACATGCACACAAAAGATTGCACTCACCCAACATCAGTGACAATTTAATTAATGTCTGCAAGTTGTCTTCCGTGGCTTCGTCCCCTCGCCTGACGCTGTCATTCTGTGTAATCAAACATCTTAGTCTCCAGAATGGATTGATCTTCCGACCCAAATCGACTTCTAACTTCCACTGTTAACATTTGGACTGGATGCTTCCTAATTATAGTATACCTAGAATTTTCGAAATTGTGACTTGCGTAATGGACGACTACCATGTTAAACGTTATCTACTTGGTGCCACAAGAAAGACTTGCCCGGTAGTCACGCTTGAGATGCCCTTTATAGTGAAATAAACGAGGCCAAAGGTCATTCGGTGCATATTTTCATGTGTGTCACATAAAATACCTTGTATCTTGGTCATTTATTGGTGTAGAATAACAACAGTGGTATCAAAATGAAGCCAGGGCTTTGTACATTTATTTACAAACGCTTAATCAAAAAAATCTCATTTACATACTTATGAATATTCATGAAAACTTAATCAAATGGGCAGATAATTCGTTAAAAATGTTTTTATTAAATAATACAAAGATAAAATTTTCACTATTTGTGTTTATAAATGGACAAAAATAAGCAATATTACATTTGAAACATTACTTTATATAAATATATAATATCTGTGTGTATCAAAATTTATTGTTTGCAAGAGTAAACACTGTCAAAAGTGGTTGGGGTATATTAATCATGAAAAAAAAAATATTAAAAAACTGACAATATTTACATTTCTCAAATATAAACCATATTTTGAGATAGTAAGATATTTCGATTTTGGAATAATGTTCTTCATAAATATTAATAAAGAGCTTTTCAGCTCATTTGCATACTCATGAATATTAATTAAAATGTATCAAATATGCATCTAAAACGTTCATTTATCACACATATATCTGTTCTTAACCATTGATAAAAATCTTATCAGTTTTATAAATGTCCAAGTAAAGCTTGTAAATATTCCATGCATTAAGAATATATATTATTAGTATTTAACAGTTATACAAATACTGCACAACGTAATTTACACTCTTGCTCATAGTCTTTTCTCTATACACAATACCATAGGACTTTGTTTTAAAAATGTCACAACTTTATTGTCCTTGTTGCCATGTACATTTCTAACTTTGCTATATAAATAGCCTCGCATGCACATTCAAACATGCAAACCTGGTTGGATCGGTAGCATTTGCACATTTTTTTGGTTGGGTTTAACGTCGCACCGACACAATTATAGGTCATATGGCGACTTTCCAGCTTTATTGGTGGAGGAAGACCCCAGGTGCCCCTCCGTGCAGTATTTCATCACGAGCGGGCACATGGGTAGAACCACCGACCTTCCGTAATTTGCACATTTAACTGCCGCATTTCGTCTTGCAATCCACATTAGTATTTGATGTGTTACGTTGGGTATTATAGGAATACAGTCATGCATGTCACCCGTGTGGTATCCTTTGTATGGATGCAAACTTAGATCCATTATTTTACGCTATCGATGCAAAGTTGTGAAGCGTAGTTAGTATGTGTATAACTGGCATGAATGTATAGCTATGATGGTCTGTCTGTATAAATAGGATACACATGTTGTCAGTCTGTATAACCCAGATACCCAAAATGTCCTGCATTTGTATTGTACCTAAGGTACCGACAGTTGCCTCTTTTTATGCCACGGCCACTCAAAGTGTATCTGTATGTATCACTAACCTGACCTGTATGTTTATCCATAGTACTTACCCAGAGTGACCGGTCTACCTTGGATACATTGCCGGTCTTTATGTATATCAAGGATGTCCGTATTGGCATATATATATAGCCCAGATAGCCTAGATGTATACAATGGATACCACGAGAGGTCTGTTTGTACACTTAGGATATACATAGTTTTCTGTATATTAAACCAGGAAGACCTATATACCCAGTATACCCAGAGTGGTCTTTATGTATAGCAAGTTTACAAATAGCAATACCCAAGATCCAATAGTGGTCTGTATTTATAGCCAAGAAGACCTGACAGAATACCAAGGATACCCAGATAGACCTGCTTTTATACCTAGGGTACACCGGTGGCATGTATTTATACCCAGGATATTCATAGTGGTGACATTAAGTAAACGGTCAGGATTTTTGTATACCCAGGATACTTAAGGTAGCCTACCTAGGATGCACTCAGGTGACCTGTCTATATACCAGGCATACTTAACGCATATACTGGCCTAGTGTATAGCAACGATGATCTGCCTGTATACCCAGTTTTTTACCCAGAAAGGCTTATTAAACCTGGATATCCAAATGGCCAGTATGTATGGCCACGATGACATGTTTGTATATCCAGGCTACACAGAGTGGCATGGCTTTATACCGTGGATACGTAGGTAACCTGTCTGTATACCAATGCCATCCAAGGTGACCTGAATGTATAGCCGTGATGGCGTGTCTATACACCCAAGACACCCAGAATGGTTTGTATGTAAATTGAAGATACCCTTATTAGCCTTTATATATAACTTTAAAGCCAGGATGACATGTTTGTTTCACAGAATATCCAGAGTTGCAAGGAAACTCGGTTTGTCCAAAATACCCAGAATTGCCTGTCTGTGTATTCAGTATACAAGTATTTGTCAGTATGTATACATGTGCAGCCAATATGACCTGTCTATATGCACAGGATACCCAGATAGGCCTTTCTGTATACCCTTGACCTGTATTCATTGCCAAGGTACCCAAAGTGGACTGTATGTATGGCCAGGGCGGCTGTACATGTATGCACAAGACACACAGAGTGAATGATTGTGTAACTATGATACCTATAGTGGAATGTACATGTATGTATACCCAGTATAATTTTCCTGTATAACTAGGATACCCATTTTATCTGTCTCTGTATCAAGGCTACCTATTGTTGTCTATATGTATAGCCAGGTTTTCCCTAGATGTCTGTATGTTTAGCAAGTAGGGCCAGTCTGCTTACACAGGATACCCAGAGTGGCATGTCTGTATACCCTCGATACGTTTAGTGCCCAGTCGTTATACCAAGTATACTATTGATACCAATTTAGGCTATCCTGTCTGTAAACCCAATATATGTTTTAAATAGTATATCGTTTAATCATCCGTCAGAATACTTCAAAACCTTACATAAAACCTTTTGTACATTCTCCAGTAAATTAGAAAGACTGAACATACTGACTTCTTGACGGTCATTGTGAAAAGTGGTTGTCTTATTGGTTATCTGAGATGGTGTCAACCTGATTTAAAATAGTAATGTTTTTCTATCACAATACTGTGCTAAACTACATAAAACATCTATGTTAACTCTATAATGTATGCAAAGAAACCTTAACATATTGACATTTGGCAGCCATTTTGAAAACAATGAGCGCCATCTGAGGTTGCCTACATGGCGTATGGTCTTATTATCATTTGTATTTATCAATCTTATTAATAATATTGCAACAAATTACATTGAAACTTATGTAAACGCTCATATATATGCATACGCTTGAACATACTTACCTTTGGTGGTTGTTTTGGTCGCCATTTTGAAAATAAATGACAGCCATATTGGCATGGTGACATAGGTTCACAGTTTGAAATAGCTGGCAGATATGTACCTAATACAAAAGAACTGTCTTGCTTTTGTGAAAAGAACTACACAATTATGCTAAAGACAACTGTTGGTCAAAAGTCAACTCAACCCACCCACTTCTAGTAGTATCTACACATAAAACACTTTTGATGGCGATATAAACAGTTGAGTTTATCAGAAAATGAGTATCCTACATATCATTTGTTACCTTTCTGTTTTTCAAATCATGAAAATTATATATAAAATAATAAATATTGAACAGCTGTACATACATGTCAATTTTTATCGTAATTTTATACGATTTTGTCATTTTCATTAATATTATTTAATATGCAAATGAGCTAATTTGCATATAGTGATTTATTTTCATAGTTAAATACATTGGCTTCAATTAAATACCATTTTTGCTCACTTATTTCATCAAAATGTCGAAGATATGATGCCATATATGTGAAATTAGTAAAAACTGCACTTAATGACCTTTGATCTAATTTCCTGACCTTAATTTGACCTTAGAATTGTGACTACCGGCATCAATGAACTACTTATATCATATACTTCACATATAACACATGAAACTTTCATCTTCACGAAATGCCTACGTATGTGTTTTCCAGCCACATATATGGAAATAATTGGTAAAGGGTATTATGTAATGTCCTTTCTTTCAATAATTCTAAAATTTTCAATAATTGTCTGCTTCGAACTTAAAATTCCTTCATAAAACGTTTCTTGATCATCTCAACAGTCTACCGAGTACCCGGCCATTCAACACCAACTGCGACCGGGACCCTCCTTGGGTCTCTGGGGGAGGGGGGGGGGGGGGGGGGGTGCTGCGTGCCCTTATACTTTGTTTATCATATAACACTGATGGGGCTCAGGTGTAACCCCTTAAGCACTTGTAGTAGCGACCAAGACCAACGGTAGAGCTGTGGCGGTACCGGTAGTTACTTGGGGAATTAACTGAGGTCTTCGGGAAGTCCCTGTATTGACTCTATGCCCAAAGAGCTTGCCCGGTCACGGGATACACTCTACTTCCAATGAGTTGAGTGCAGAAGCAGACATTTGAACTCTTAGAAGTGACAACCATGAAATGTCTCTCGATTCAAATTCTCTTTATTTTTGTAATATAGCAAAATGCCCAACTCAAAAGTGTAATCTCTAGCAATGTAAAAGTTCCTTTAGCATTATCACAATCACAAATGTTCTTTAACTGTTTCTGCCAATTTAACTTAAATCATTTAACATTATTTTATTTCCAAGTTTTCCTTTTGGTGAAGATAAAAAATAAGTTTTCAATGCTTTGTTGTCAAACAATTTACCAAGACTCAAGTTATGATACTTAGCAAAATTCTATAAAGCATAACATCCAATGAAATGTTTGATATAACTAGAGATGCTTTTTGAGAAAAGCGCATGTCTCCCACAACTGCCCCATTGAAAAATGTTTCTCTCGATGGCTTTGATGAGTGGACACCATTGAAAAATGTCTAGTGTCTCTTGATGGCTTGATGAGAGGACCCATTCAGTAATTAAAGGACCATAATTTACAAGTGCCTGGGCGGATTTGACTAGTTATTAAACCTGGCCGAGGTCTTATGGTCAAACACATTTTGTTCAAGTTTGGTGAAGATCGGATGAGAAATGTTCGAGTGCGGACAAGCTTTGTGACAGACACACACACACACACACACAGACTGGAGTAAATCAATATATCTCCCACACCACTGTGTGGTGGGAGACATAATAACCAATGAAAATTCTAATGAAAAATAACCAATAAAATTTCAGAATTAGAAGATAAAAACTGACCAATAAAAATGTCATAACTTAATCTAATTACTTAAGAAAGCTGGACAGTAAAATTGCCTTATGGCTTCACACCTTATCAGTTAAATTATCTAAAAGATTCAGCCAACAAAGATAATGTCCAAGCTGTAAAATTGATAATCTGGCTTAAGGCTTAATTCCTATATGGTAAAAGAATTTGAGAATAAAAGTGTTTCCTGCCAAAGCAGTCAGTTAATCGAAATAAATTTCCATAAAAACTTTACTTTAGAATAAAATACAATACATCTGAAAATTAAATGAAAACATAATATACATTCAAATACCATACATTCTCACATTCAACCTTAAGCATAAATTATTATTATATACAAACTTTATTTAATTTTATTATATTTTATAATTCTACTATTTTTATTATTTTATTAACTAAACTGGGGGTAAAATTTGCCCATGGTGGCATATATCCAACTCTGGAAAGTTTGTCTGAATGCTCCTGAGTCTGGCATTCCATGGAAATTCAAGACATTCCATGCAAACCTCTGGAATTTTCCCATCAGGTAAGTTTATCCAAATCCTCATCAAAAGACATTACGCTATCTGGACTGTATTCTACTTCCATGTAATCATCAATATTTTCCTGAAAAAAAAAACAACAACAAGTTAATAAATAGTGATGCAAAGTGGCAATTAAACATTATTTTCAGTACCAGTAAAAATGAGGGTTGTGACAATTCTGTTACCTGGCCTTAACCTCCAACACTACATATAACAAGTTTCTTGAAGAACCATTTGAACAATTCCTAAGGCATATCTGGATCATTGCCAGGGTGCTACATACTCGGTGTCATTAGATGGGTCTTAAGACTTCTACTTTGAGATCTTGCGACCCGTGTTCTTTGGAGCTGAACCACTTGAACAAAGTTAAGCTCCATGCATAGATGCTACTGACAAGTTTTGCGTATTTTATCAGATGGTTATAAATGAAAAAAAAACTCTTTAAAAAGTTTTTTTTTTAACTCTCGTGGTGTCTGTGGTTAGTGGAACAGAACTATTTGCAAGGATGACACAAACTATGTCTAGTGCTTTAGTTAATTTCCGAAAAAGATTTATGTTAGATCCCAATTTAAAGGGGTTTTATTCTAAGCTCTCATGGCTCTGCATGTAATGGGTAGGAACCTTTCGAACAAATCTGCGAGATCACGGAAGGATGTTAAGATCAAGCTTTGTGAACTTCCATCAGGTGGTTCAGTACAAGAAGTCGTTAAACCCTTCTTTCATCTAGAATTACAGGTCCCAGAAAGGTCTACCATGCACCCTCTCCCTCTCGACGTATAGGTTGTTTATTGACCTAGACAAACAGAGCTTTAAGCTTTTAAATGACAGCAAAAAGCCAAGTTGTTCAACAGAACCATGGCAACTCTTTCAAAATTAAAATGTTCTTTTGAAATGTATATAATTTCACTGTTTCCAAGGCATCTGTTCATTTTTGAAAAGGATAAACATATAGATGATAATAACTCAAATCTTGGTCAGATTTGGGTAATTAAACAATAAGAATGGTGTCCAAATAGAGCTGAGACAATGGCCTATTAATAGCAATATTTTCATGTCAATCACCTATTGACAAATACAACCTCTATAGCATACACACTTTTTTTCTTTGATTTGACCTCGTGGCCTACTTTTTAACCCCCGATGACCCATATTCAAACTCGACCTAGATTTCATCAAGGCAATTATTCTGACCCAATTTCATGAAGATCAATTGAAAAATACAGCTTCTATCAGTTAAGGTCACTTTATTTTTTATGAATGAAATTTGATTACACTTCGATTCTGAAGTAATTTGTATCATTTTATCATAAATGCTCTTAAATTTCTTGATATACTGTTTGGACTTATGACAAAGAGAGGTCTAGCCTTTGATACCATATTTAACTGATATTCAAAACTTCATTTGTTATGATAATGCATAGTTTCTCTTAGTGTTTCTCTTAATGTTCCAAAATATCCAGAAATATTCCATCACTTAGTAAAATTTTGTCTTTATACAAATTGAAATATTAAAATATTTTGTAAATTCTGTCATTCTTGTAATTGTTTCAAAATAACAATTATTATAGGCTTCTTCACTTCGTATGTATCAAGTTATACATATTTTTTATCTTGGTTTGTCATCACTAAAAGATAACAGTTTTGACAACCTTGTAAAATTTTTAATCTAAAGTTCTTACTTCAAATAACTGCATATTTTCTTTTGTTTGTGTTTCTATTTAGCATCGTTTTGCAAAAGAAATTCAGACGTGTAAAGTGTTCCTGGACTTCTGTGGCAGAACTAATCGTTTCTATGCAGTAAGTTCTCCATATCAAAACAGGTGGAAGTCGAATGACTTCAGACACAATGTCTTAAATCAAATTGTCAAGCCTAACAAAGGCCTCATCCAAATACCGACCATAAGAAAATATGATTCACAGATATGTGTTCTTACTATTGAGCTAACTTGTTTGGGTTAACGCTACTATTTCTGAAATTCAAAAATGTACTTTGTATAAAACTTGATTTTTACTCAAAGGAATGACTACACATACCAACTTTATGATCATATGTAGACACAGAATGATAGAAATGTGTGTTTTATTGAAATTCCATCTTAAATGATTTATTTTACGGCGCACCAACACAGTATAGGTTATATGGCGCCAAACAGGACTACAAATTTTGGTTCAACATCTCATTTACATCTAAAATGATAGTTACATGGATGGTGTAATTTATACTTCTAGTAAATTCTGAGTGAGTTTTACTCGAAGAACTCGACGGGACCAGCAAAACTTGTTCGAATGATCGGTTGTTAAAGTTACTGAACAAAATTCATTATGCAGGGATTTTTCTGGGACATGACAACGAGTTCGAGAGAAGGGTGGTGTAATAACTATTCGACTTCGAGTTAATATAGGGGTAAGTCATTTAAAGTTATTTTTATTTTAAGCTTTAGTGGTCCCTGAAACTGGACTAAGCATCACCATTTGAAACAAGAGGACCAAGGTGGCCGTAGTTAGCTCACCAGATTAACAGTGTAAATAAGTTTGTCCTAGGGACCCAGTGCTTGACACCACATGACCCCATTTCAAACATCGTCCAATTTTCCAAGGAGATAAACATAAACATTCTGACCAAGTTTCATGAAGATTGGAGCCTCTAGAGTTTAAACAAGATTTTTCTTCTGTTTGGACTAGTGACCTAGTTTTTTAACCAACCGGTCCAATTTTTAACCCGTCCGAGAGAGACAAATATTCTGACCAATTTTCATTAAGATTGGACCAAAAATGTGGCCCGAGTGTAAACAAGCATTTTCTTTGATTTAACCAAGTGACGTTTTTGAATCGATATGACCCAGATTGGATATCATAAAATTCTTCTGACCAAGTTTTACAAGGACTGAATAAACAAGGAGATGCGTTCAGTAAACGCTTGATGACCCCAGTGGCGTCCTTGTTGATAGATTTTGCACCTAAGTCCAACACGAGGTCAAGGTCAAGGTCAAACTAAGGGCAGGTGATGTATGGTCACAGTTTACATCTGTATTTGTATCAAATCATTCTTGTAAGAGGTATTGATACTAGGCGAAACAGTCACATTTGGTAAACCAAGAGACGGCCCATATAAAGCAACCTATCTGTATTTGTATCAAATCATTCTTGTAAGAGGTATTGATACTAGACGAAACAGTCACATTTGGTAAACCAAGAGACGGCCAATATAAAGCAACCTAAGTCCAAAATGAGGTCAAGGTCAAACTGAGGTCAGGTGATGTCTGAAGACGAGGAATGGTCACAGGTTACATCTGCATTAGTATTAAGTCATTCTAGTAAGGGTATTGATGCTAGACGAAACGGTCCCATTTGGTGAACCTCGTACGGATGGACGACGAACGAACGAACGAACGGGCGGACAGGGCAATCACTATATGCCTCCTATATCAGTAGATGCTGGGGGGTGGGGGGGGGGCATAAAAATGTGTTTTTCTTTGATTTGACCTGTTGACCTAACTTTTGACCCCAGGTAACCAAGATAACAAGAGGGCCATGATGGCTCTAGGTCGCTCACCAGAGTAACACAACATAACAAGCATGTCTGACCTAGTGACCCAGTTTTTGAAACCACCTGACCAAGTTTCAAACTCGTCAGAGTTTACAAGCAGATAATTTATTTATTTATTTATTTGGGTTTTACGGCGCACCAACACAGTATAGGTTATATGGCGCCAAATAGGACTACAAATTTTGGTTCCACATCTCATTTACATCGAATTAAAAGCATGAGGTATGGAATCAAAATTTGCATACCTGCTGGAATCACAGAGTTACTGCAAAACCAAGTGTTAAGACCCTATTAGTCGCCTCTTACGATCATGCAATGGTAAGGCAGTGATTCCTACTCTTTTCATACACGGATCGTCCCAGAACCACATGGGGTTTCAAGCAGATAAACATTCTGACAAAGTTTCATGAAGATTGGAGCAAAAATGTGGCCTCTTTTTTTTTCTCTTCGATTTGGCCTAGTTACCTAGTTTTTTACCCAACTGGAGCTAAGTTTTAACCTGGTCGAAATTTCATGGAGGCAAATATTTAGACTTTCTACTTATAGCTAAAGCAGCCCCTAAAAAGGGCCGAGTGCTCCTACTTAAATAAAGTTTGGTGAGGTTATTATAATGATGCTGCAGATGGCGTTTGATGATAAAAGTGGCAGAGCACGCCCATTGGAACAAAATTTTAAGAGTACCTTATAATAATGCAACAGAACAAGTTTGATGAAGATCAACGAGCAATTCATAACGACTGAACAACCTATAATGAGGAAAGTAGCCTATAATGATTTAAATACTAAGTTTGATGAAGCTCCATCCAACGGTCCATGAGAAGAATTAGTTTTTTCTAATTTTAGTTCTAGTGGCCCCTAAAATAGGGTCAATCGGAAGCATTTGAATTAATATGAGAAAGCCCATTGCCAGGATGTTACAGACAGAGATTAGTGTAATGCTGACCAGTAGTTTCAAATATGTTTCATGTAAGGAAGCTGCAAATCATGGCAAAGAAAACAGGAAAATAATCTTGTATAGAATCTACATGTACTTACAAGTTTTGTGTTATTTGTCCCATCCTCGTCTGAACTCAAATCATTGTCATCTTGTACCTTAAGTATTTGGAATTTTTTTATCAGTGATTCAATTTCAACCTCACTCACTTGTTCACCCCTCTTGATATCCCTGTTATATTTGCGAAGACCTGACCTTTTCTTCTGATCACTCTTTCCTTTTAAGCCTTTGAAATATGGCTGATTAATATCATCCACCTGAATCCCCAGATGTTTATCAGATGCTAAGCTATTATCTCTGTCTCTGACTTCTGACTGCACCCTGTTGAAATTTCTTTTCTTTTTGCTAAGGCATTGGCCTAGCCCTTGTTTCCTCTGTTTATTAAGTGGACGTTTTGCATCTTTGAAACATAACTGATTTCCCTTGCTTTGATGGTTGTGTGTAACTTTTAAGTCTGTGACTCTTGACTTCACCCTGCTGAAATCTCTTCCCCTTTTGCGAAGGGTTTGGCCTTGTCCTTGCCTCCTTTGTATATTACGTTTGGCATCTTTGGAACCCGAATTCCGAATTTGTCCCCTGGTAATATTCATCTTCTCTTTACAAGGATTATGAAAAAATCTTTCCCTCCTTTCTTTTCTTACATGATTGACATTCCAAAGTCGTTTCCTTTTGATATTCATCTTCCTTTTACAGGATCTTTGGCCTGATCGGTTCTTTTTACTAGTCACATCCGGGTCACTACCGGACTGGTCAATATGGTTCCGTTTTTGACACGGGACTGATTGTCCGTCACTTTCTGGCTGACCTACAAAAATATTCTGCAAGTCAATATCTAAAGTAAAATATTTATAGAGGAGGAAGATGTATCCTATATTAGAATCTGATGTTTGGTTAAATGTTATTGTGATTCAATAATTTTGTACAAAATTTATGTGTTTACTGCGTAAGTCCTTGCTTGCCCCCTGATGTATTTATATCAAATGTTAGCGCAAAAATAACGTTAGAACAGAATGCATTAAGGTCTAAAGAATACTGCATATAGTAAACAATTTACAAATAAATAATTTATCTAGCATGTCATTCAAAATGGATCACTTCTGTCAATTATCGTTAATTTCATACTACCATAAAATGTTAAAAGTATTGATCAGAATATTTTTACACAACCTCAACATACTTCTCTGTGCAAAGCCAGCAATTCCATACAACATGAATAATCTCCTACTTATAAATATTGACGTTCCTGTCAATATACAGGAAGAACACTAAATAGGAACAGTCATAGTCAAAGAGGGCAGCCTTGTCATTAACCAGTTGTGCTCCTTCAGTTACCATCCGGAAAATGTTTCTCTGTTCCGGGTGTCTGTGACCTTGACCTTTGACCTTGATCTCAAAATCAATAGGGGTCATGCTATGACCAATCTCCCTATTAACTTTCATGGAGGCCCAAGCCTTCCTGAATTATCATCCAAAAAATAAATTGGTCTACATGCCGACCTGCAAAGCAGTATACCCCTCCTTCTTCGAAGGTGGGACATAAATAGACCTGTTCGGACAACTATTGCAGAAATTACATTTTTTTCAAATGGAATAACGATGTTACTGTAAGTGAAATCATGAGGTTACGTTTTTTTTTTTAAATCTATCAAAAAAAATTGCAACAGTTTTGCAACAAAATAGTTACAGTCATACAATGAAAATGATTAAAAGGGCAATAATTCTGACAGCCATAAATGAATCTAGCTGTTTAAAGACTGACTGTTTTTGGGGAAACATGAAAGGGAAAAATTATATTATGGGAAAAGGGGCTGAAACATGAAAATATTTAAAACTTTGTTTATATATTTGATGTTAGTGATTTTGTTGAATTCTACTATAGCCTTGGACTTATGTTCCCAAAACGTATGCTGAAGGTAGTTCTGTACATTGATAAACTGAAGTATATTCTGAAGTTTTAAAGAATCAGGGTTTAATCAAATTCTACATTGTAAAAAAAATATCTGAACCAGAACTGGAATCCATTTCGATCAGTAACTTGAGAACTTTTGACTAGAACTTCAAACTTCATAGGGTGATGGACTCAGTAGATGACCTCTGTTTTTGGGGTCACTTCATCAAGGTCAGTGTCAAGGGGCCATCCATCTGTCACACTTCATTTTTCAATCAATAATGGAGAACCATTTGACATAGAACCTTCAATCTTCAATCAGGGTGATATGGCTTACAGAGTAGATTATCACTATTATTTTTGGGTTACTAGATCAAGATCAAGGTCAAGGGGGGCCTGAATGGGAATCGATTTGGTCAATAACTTCAGAACATTGACCCAAAAAGTTGAAACTTCATAGGATGATTGGGACATGTAAGTAGATGACCCCTATTAATTTGGGGTCACTCGATCAGAGGTCAAGGTCACAGGGGCCAGAACATGGAAAACTGTTTCCAATTGATACTTGAGAACTATAGGCCCAAATGTTGAAACTTAGTGGGGTGATTGGACTGTCAAGTAGTGATCAAATGGTGTACACATGTAACACAGGTCAATCTTTTTGGATGCAGACGCATAATTCTGGTGACCTAGACGCAGACTTAAAACAAAAAATAAATGTGCGTGTTGTGCATTTTTAAGCTGTGAACTATGTTCATTTTACTTAAGATAGAAAAACATTATTTTTCAAAGTGATCTTTACCGTCTGTATATAGCGGTGATGCCGTCTGAAAAGTTGCCCCGATGAGGTTTGCTGCATACCATATAATAGGATATTCTATAGTGTTGAACGTCAGTGCACATATAACATCTCCTTGCCTCAAACCTATCTCCTGAAGTCCCGCTGCAAGTCTCTGTATGCGGTCTATTACTTGTCTATATGTATAACTTTCCCCACTTTGGGCATCGATCTGTTCAATTAAAGTGGAACAAGACAATTTGTAAAAGAACAAAATGTATCTAATTTGTTCAGTACTATGTGAGACTACCTAAAATGCTATAGAATTCTCAATGACAATAAAACTACCTACCAAAATTTTAGAATTCACGAAGCAAGTAAAATTCCCAGTGTATGTGAAACTACTGACTTCGGGAATTCTATAGTTTTTGTTGTTTACATTAAGAATTCTATAGCTTCGGTTTTGCAATTTAATTGCAAAGTAAGTGAAACTACTTGTCAAATCATAACTACCTATGAAAGACTAGATTTTCCTATGTAAGTGAAACTACCAACCGAAGCTGTAGAATTTCAAGAATTTCCTATGTAAGTGAAACTACCCATTACCAACTTTTAGTAACATCTCGAAACCGATAAAGCGGGGCAGATCTACCTATCATAAAAATCAATAAAACCAATAATCCAATATCATCGCTACCGGACGGATTCGTTGATTTCCGTACTAACTGTTGTTGTTGTAGTAACACGGGGGAAAAATCGATAATTAACATCTTTGGTCATTATATGATGCATTTACAGGCGGGCGGTTTGCTAAACGATATACTTGAATTGAATGAAGTTTTGATAATTATTAAAGTGAAAATCGGAACAAGTCGAAAATTTATATAATACTTTATTAATTGTCAAATAAAAGTAATATTTAAGAATATGAATATGTTATCTAAAATATTTAGAAATCGTTACATTTTATACATCGAACACATAGATTTACTTTCTTTTTTATACATGAAACATCATGCTTACGTATATCTATGTACAGAAAAGAAATATTTACGCACAAGAAACTGTCTGTAAATAAAATAAATATTCAAGAATATGAATATGTTATCTAAAATATTTAGAAAGCGTATATACGCGCTTTCTTTCACATATTATGAACATTAGAATATGAGTTTTTGATTCTAAAATATTTTCAAAATTCTAAACCACTAACGTTTTTCGATTTTCATCGTAAAAGGTAGTAAAAACAGCAAATTCTCATGTATTTCCTTAACATAAAGTTTGTCAGTAATTAAGTTTTGAAGCCTTCATAAGAAATATAGCATTTTTGTTTTTCAAGATATCTAAAAAGTATTTTTGTTGTCGAACGATCTGGAGGCCGGTCGCTTTAATAAGACTTATACTTTTAAAAGGAAATACTTAACCCTTACCATGCTGGACACGATTGGTTCTTCCTTTGCAATCAGTGTAGATCATGATCAGCCTGCACATCCGTGCAGACTGATCATGATCTGCACTGTCTGCCATTCAGTCAGTAACTTTTTGGTATGCACCCTTTTCATAATTAATAGTACTGTCCAAATTGAAAGATAGACAAGTTCATTATTGTAATTTAGTATGGTAATGATTAAGTTTCTTATATCGTGCCTAAATAGAAATATCATATTTGCGTGACTCGAATAAGTACTGCTGACAAATACTACTACCATAGCATACTTTAACTATAAATATATTGTTACAGGAAAATACAACAACATTAAATAACAATAACTACATCAATATCTCAATTTTAGAATAGCAGACTTAACTAAGAAATAACTTAAGATTTTTCGTGAAATTTGGGCCAGGATCTTTACTCATTAGATATTTACGGAACAACACTGTTAACGATGTGAATTCTAAATTTGTACTGATTCTTTCTACTGTCATACGATTCATGAAATAAGGGTAAAAATCGTAAAAACAAATTTCATGAAAGAAAGGGAAAAGACTATTATAAAGACAGAAGAAAGTGAAAGACATATATTACAACGCAAAAACCATAAAACCATAAAAATACCTATCACTTATAGTAAATGGGGTAACATATTTTTTATGACCCGCCTTGAAACAACACTGACCGGATATTGTTTACCCCTAGGCAATATTGTAATACACAATAAAAGTCAAAGGGTAATTTTAAGATATTTGTTACAATTAAATCAAATAATAGATATCGCAATTTTTTAAAACGAATGATTAAAGAATTTACCAAAAACATGCATTAATTTAAGAATACAGAATAATATATACAAAGGAGGTTCGGAAAGAAGCAGAATTATCAGTTCATCAAGGCTATCTTTCAAATTAAAGTTTGGTCATATTATGAATAATAGAAAATGATTTTTTTTTTTGTTTAAAAATTATTAAAAAATCCCATATGAAGAAAAAAAGATGACCGCGTCGGAGATCGAACCCGGACCACTACCGCAATAAAAAAAAGTCTCCAGATCGTTTGACAAAAAATAATATAGGTATCTGGAAATAAATAAATTAATCATCGTTATATTTCTTAAGAATGCTTTGAAACTCAATTACTGACAGGCTGTATTTTACGAAAACACATGAGAATTAGTTGCTTTAAGTATATTTTGCGATGAAAATTAAAAGCATTTGTATATTTAACGCGAATTGAAAACTAAATCCTCCATAGCGTTATTTCAATAAACGACAGCGGATCTAGGTTTCGGCGTTTCTGAGTTCAACAATTAATTTGTTTTAAATTGTCTAATTACAATCTTTTTTTTTTTTTTCTTTTTTTTTTTTTTGTCAATGTGAAGTAGGCTTTGAGCTATAACAATTTGTACCGACAAAGTCAGACTAGCAGACGACAATATTTTCCGTAACAGCTTCCGAGTACTTACGGATGACGGCGGAAAAAGCCGGATTTTTTTAAGAAATGTTCACTGTACACACTAAAATGCAAAAAGGACCAAACAAACCATTCTAAAATTTAAAACAAATTACACATAACGAAAATTGAATAATTTTTCTACATTTTTAGGGGTATCGAATTTTTGATTTTTTGCGGAAAATATCTCATTTTATCTGTTATATTTGAAAAAGTCAGTTTTTTTTACCCGTTTCCTTCAGAGTCTATATGAACTGAGGTGGGTCTATTTAAAGTCAAAAAGGACCAACCAAATATTAAAATATTTTTTTAAAAAATATTCATAATATCCGGAATAAATTAAACTTTAATTTGTGGGGTATCGAATTTTCGATTTCCAAATAGAACTTTTTCTATTTAAGTTTAAGTATTTTTTTCCTTCTTTGTTTATATAGGCAAATTTATCGATTTTCCAATAGATCGATGTTACTAAAAGTTGGTAATGCAACCAAAGGTGTAGAATTTCTTATGTAAGTGAAACTACCAACCAAAGCTGTAGAATTTCTTATGTAAGTGAAACTAACAACCAAAGCTTTAGAATTTCCTATGTAAGTGAAACTACCAACTTAAGCTGTAGAATTTCCTATGTACCATCCAAAGATGTCAAATTTCTTATGCAGGTGAAACTACAATCAAATCTGTAGAATTTCCTATGTAAGTGAAACTACCAACTAAAGCTGTAGAATTTCTTCTGTAGGTGAAACTACCTATCAAAGCTGCAGAATTTCTTATGTAGGTCAAACTACTAACCAAAGCTGTAGAATCTCCTATGTAGGTGAAACTACCAACCAAGGCTGTAGAATGTCTTATGTACGTGAAACTACCAACCGAAGCTGTAGAATTTCCTATGTAAGTAAAACTACCAACCAAAGCTGTAGAATTTCCTATGTAAGTGAAACTACCAACAAAAGCTGTAGAATTTCATATGCAGGTGAAACTACCTACCAAAGCTGTAGAATTTCTTATGTAGGTAAAACTACCAACCAAAGCTGTATAATTTCCTATGTAAGTGAGACTACCAACCAAAGCTGTAGAATTTCCTATATAGGCGAAACTACTAATTAAATCTGTAGACTTTCCTATGTAAGTGAAACTACCAACTAAATCTGTAGAATTTCTTTTGTAGGTGAAACTACCTATGAAAGCTGAAGAATTTCTTATGTAGGTCAAACTACTAACCAAAGCTGTAGAACCTCCTATGTAGGTGAAACTACCAACCAAAGCTGTAGAATCTCCTATATAGGTGAAACTACAACCAAGGCTGTAGAATTTATTATGTACGTGAAACTACCAACCGAAGCTGTAGAATTTCCTATGTAAGTGAAACTACCAACCAAACCTGTAGAATTTCCTATATAAGTGAAACAACCAACAACAGCTGTTGAATTTCCTATGCAGGTGAAACTACCTACAAAAGGTGAAAAATATCTTATGTAGGTCAAACTACCAACCAAAGCTGTAGAATTTCCTATGTAGGTCAAACTACCAACCAAAGCTGTAGAATTTCCTATGTAAGTGAAACTACCAACCAAAGCTGTATTATTTCCTATGTAACTATGTAAGTGAAACTACCAACAAAAACTGTTGAATAATTATTTCCTATGCAGTTGAAACTACCTACCAAAGTTGAAGAATTTCTTATGCAGGTGAAACTACCTACCAAAGCTGTAGAATTTCCTATGTAGGTGAAACTACCAATAAAAGCTGTTGAATTTCCTATGTAGGTGAAACTACCTACCAAAGCTGTAGAATTTCCTATGTAAGTGAAACTTCATAACTACTAGACTGACATCAGTCATTCAAAGGAATATCCCTACCATAATATCCTCTTAGAGCACTTTCTGGAAAAATTTACAAATATCTTTTATGTCTGACTCTAACGACTGTTGAAATCAGCCTAGAAAGAAAGTGGTTTTCTGAGAAAAAATCAGTGTCAGTATGAATTAAGAATTTAACGTTATTACAGACAGACTTTGAAAGTCTACTTAACCACTTACCAGAGCTGTAGAATTTCCAAACGTTCCCATTATATTTATTTGAAACTTCGCCAAATTTGCGACGGAAAATCCAGTATCTGCGTTGTTACACATCTTCCTGAAGGATGAGTTGATATAATTTTGAATATTAATGCTAAAATAAGAATAATATGTTCCTTTACCATTCAGTGTATATATTCTTTTATTAAACCCTCGCCATGACTATAACTGTATATTCCACACTCAACGATGCACAGCTGCCCAGTTGATATTATGTATGAGATTGCATATATTAGGGTGTTTTTGATTATAAAGTGCACAAGTGTGTATAATTTCAATATAAACTTGACACAACAGGAATGTAAGTTTGCACAAACTATAGTTATATACCTGACGAAGCGTTATCTCGGGCGGATTAGGTGAACTCTAATCTAAACTATAATCCGTACTTGTAACTTTATTACTTAAATATCGTGTGTTCATGTTAACAACATTTACTCAGATTACATTTTACCAATTTACCTATTTTCACCGACAAGACATACAGCGTTATTTCAATAGACATGTGTGACGGAGGTCGGAGGACAGAAAGCGGACATCAGAGTACGGAGTAAATATAGGGGTTGTCTCAAAGTAATATTGACATACCGCTATAAGTATAAAAAAGGATTTGCTCTCAAGTTAACTGCATTCATACAATTAAGTGATATATAGTAAGATTTTCCCTCATGAGTTTATAGAGTGACTACTTAATTCTATCCACGCTTCTGCTCGTTGTTAGTCTGCTCTGATTGTGTACGTTCATTATCATTTTGGGTTGAAAATCATTGCAGTTTGCACCAGCAAATGGCAAGTTTGAATTTGTGGCTGCACGGAGGCGGCTATATCCGTCACGAAAGCGATCTGCAAAACAACATCCCTCACAAGGCCGAACGGCTATATAAGTTACAAGGCCGATCTGCAGAACGGCTATATCCCTCACAATGCCGGTCTGCAGAACGGCTACATCCCTCACAAGGCCGATCTACAGAAAGGATGCTAAGCGTGACTGTACATGCATCAAAATATTATTCTGATCACCGGACACGGTCGTTAGGTTTAAAAGACACTTTTGATAACAGCTTTCCTGAATGAATAATCTTAATTCGTCTATTATCTATTCGAACATTTGACATCGGAAGTTTAGAGTGGGGATATCACCAATTCATCCTAAAATCTTGATACTACACATTCATACTAAATATGTCATATCACGGTTATCTAGACTATTCGAAAAATATGTATAGAGCTGTTGCACTTGCTGTCATGCGTCGACGACCGCGTACGTGTCCCGATGAGATGAAACTTTTATATATTCTACTGCTTTTTCGTCTGATATTGGAGAAAAAAACTCATCTGCTCGGAATATAATAGCCGTTTGGTGGTGTATTTTCAAAGCATTGTTTTAAGGTATTTTAAGTAAGTTGTGTATCTCTTAAAACCTATGTTGAAATAGTGAATCTTCTGCATGATGCAGAAAGCAAAACCTGTACACTTACACTTTCTTTTTCTATTCGTGTGGTGAGGCACATCATATCCTTCTTACAACTTCCTTTCTGTGTGATTCAATGTCAGTAGCCTAGTTCTACAGTTAAAGAACAAATACAGAAGCTAACACAAACACTCGATACGGTATTAGAGAATTATTTGCAGTCGCATTCACATCATGAATGGTCAAACTAGTGGTAACTTTCTAAATGCGTCGACCCCCCCCCCCCCCTCCAAATAAAAAGCAAGAGAAAACAAGTAACATAAAAGTGGTCTTCGACAACAGGTAAAAAATATTTAAGAAATGAATTTTTCTTTTCAGTGTTTCATGCGAAATGAATGACAGAATAGGCTTGGCAAATCTATGAATCACGCTAGCGATTCTTGTTTAATTTCCCGATCCTATTCTGGCGTTCGTTTTGCATCAACTCCGAAAAAAATGAATTAATTTCTTAAATTTACATTTTATTTTTTTCCTTCCATTTGAAAACAAGACTGTATTATAAATTGCATATTTTTGTTGCATCTAACATTAAAATCAGCTTCCCAGCCATTCTGTACACCAGACGGAACAACTGTAACGTCATCTAAGGAACGTTCTCCCTGACTATATGCGCACGTCGTCAAAACAGCGGCCCGTTATCACTAAACAGCACTGGTGTCACTTTGGTGTCTTTCCTTTTGCTGTTAATAGAAAATGCGCGTCATGATTTTCAATTGAAAAGAATAGGACGCATGTAAATACAACATATTGAAAGCGGATTCCTTGGTCATTAGAACGATGCCCAACACTTTATGCTACAGCCAATCGGAGACCAGTTCCTTTTCCGTGAAAGGCGATAAGACTTATCCTAATCGAACTCCAGTAATGACACCATATTTAGCCACCTGTCGATGATGACTGATGCCATGCAAACCGGCTTTACTGCTATATTCTTCATTAATATGGGATTCAGACAGAACTTGAAGACATATAGATGAATTAGTTCAATAACATCTCCTTCCACAAACAGCCACTCGTGTTTTCTTTATGGGTAGACAAATAAACTTCAATAAATTAATGTTGTCGTAAACATATGCCTTAATAATGTTCAGTGAAAATAAGCAGTTTGAAAGCTTTAAAATGTGAAAAATGTAATAATTTTGATTTTACAGGCTTAAATTTACAGAGCCTTGAGTGAGAAATGTTTGCGTCTCGTTTTTTTTTTTTCATTTCATTAGGAGGGTATTACCGTTTTGCAATCGACCTCGGAGCCGATATATTATTCAGTAGAATTATAAACACATTATTTACACCTATCATGTACTCATTATGAGAACACTGAAGAGCTCTAGCAGTTTCTCGCAATTGGTAAAGGGTGAAACCCAAAAAATTTTGTAGTCCTTTTGGCACCAATAACCTGTACTGTGTTGATGCGCCGTAAAACCCAAATAAATAAATAAATAAAATCATTTTCCAATCCAAAGTTATTTCCGCTACATCACTACGTCATTTGAAAAATAAAGGGGAGGTCACTCAAACCAATCTGTTTCCATCTATTCACCCTTGCCTCCCTTGACGCCATTTGCAAAATAAAGGGGAGGTCACTCTAACCGACCTCTTATTTTCCAATCCACTTACCTCGCCTACCTCACATGACGCCATTTGCAAATTCAAGGGGAGGTCACTCTAACCAACTTCATTTTCCAATCCCCTACTTCACTCGACGCCATTTGCAAAATAAAGGGGATGTCACTCTTACCAATCTCTTGTTCCCATCCACTCACTTCCCTTACCTCCCTCGACGCCATTTGCAAAATAAAAAGGTAGGTCACTCTTACCAACCTTATTTTCCAATCCAAATTTACTTCCCCTACCTCACTCAAAGCCTATTATTTTCCCATACAAAGTTACTTCCCCTACCTCCCTCAACGCAATTTGTAAAATAAAGGGGAGATCACTCTAACTGACCTATTATTTTCTCATCTAAAGTTACTTCCCCTACGTCCCTCTAACCGACCTCTTTGTTTCCATCCAAGGTCACCTCCCTTGCCTCCCTCGACGCCATTTGCAAAATAAACGGAAAGTCACTAACCGACCTCGTATTTCCCAATCCGAAGTTACTTCACCTACCTTCCTCGATGCCATTTACAAAATAAAGGGGAGATAATTCGAATCGACCTCTTTGTTTCCATCCAGTTACTTCCCCTACCTCCATCAACGCCATTTGCACACTAACCGACCTCTTATTTTCAGGTTATAATGCAGTAATTCGGTCCAAAATGTGCTTCCGTGGTGTAGTCAAAAGAAGTCCCTAATAAATAGATCCTAATTTTTCCATTTTTCGCGCATTGCGCGTAAATCAAGGGCCAAATGGGCATTATTTAACCCGTGGAATGAATTTTACATAAAATAGGACATGTTTCATGCTAATACTCGCATGTTTTCGAGTTGTTAACTTGAAAATGAAAGTAGGGTGTTTATTCTGTGGACCGCTTTCTGAAATGCGGCAATATGAGGGTACCTGACTTAGTTGACTTGCATCTCACTGCATACTATTCAACACCCCTTTTTCTTTTCGTTTTCTTGAAGCAAATGTATGGATATCTTGTGGAAAATAGGTCTACGACGGAGTGAAAATCTAGAAACTGTAACAAAATTGGTCTGAAGTAGCTGAATTTTATATGAAACAAAGAACAATTTCTTTTATTGGTATATAGCCTTCATACTTCCCGTCTTCCTCGATGCCATTTAAAGGGAGGTCACTCTAATCAACCTTCCTGTTTCTATCCAAAGTAACTTCCCCAGTCTTCCTCGACACCATTTGCAAAATAAAGGGGATGTCACTCTAACTGACCTCTTATTTTCCAATCCAGAGTTACTTCCCCTACCTCACTTGACGCCTTTTGCAAAACAGGAGGACCATGATGGTCCTGAATCGCTCACCTCTTCCCACATGACCCAGTTTTGAGTATGACGTCGTTTTTTCTATTATTTGACATAGTGACCTAGTTTTTGAGCTCATGTGACCCAGTTTTGAACCTGACCTAGATATTATCAAGATAAAAATTCTGACCAATTTTCAGGAAGATCCATTGAAAAATATGGTCTCTAGAGAGGTCACAAGGTTTTTCTACTATTTGACCTATTGACCTAGTTTTCAAAGGTACGTGACCCTGTTTTGAACTTTACCTAGATATCAAGGTGAACATTATCACTAATTTTCATGAAGATCTCATGAAAAATATGGCCTCTAGAGAGGTCACAAGGTTTTTCTATTTTTATACCTACTGACCTACTTTTGACCGCAGTTGACCCAGTTTCAAACCTGACCTAGATATCATCAAGATGACCATTCAGACCAACTTTCATACAGATCCCATGAAAGGTATGGCCTAGTTTTTGACCGCACGTGACCCAGTTTCGAAACTGACCTAGATATCATCAAGGTGAACATTCAGATCAATTTTCATGAAGATCCATTGAAAAATATGGCCTCTAGAGAGGTCAAAAGATTTTTCTAATTTTAGACCTACTGACCTACTTTTGACCGCAGTTGACCCAGTTTCAAACCTGACCTAGATATCATCAAGATGACCATTCAGACCAACTTTCATACAGATCCCATGAAAGGTATGGCCTCTAGAGAGGTCACAAGGTTTTTTTATTATTTGACCTACTGCCCTAGTTTTTTATGGCACGTGACCCAGTTTCAACCTTGACCTAGATATCATCAAGGTGAACATTCTGACCAATTTTCATGAAGATCCATTCAAGGGTATGGCCTCTAGAGAGGTCACAAGGTTTTTCTATTTCAAGACCTACTGACCTAGTTTTTGATCGCAGTTGACCCAGTTTCAAACTTGACCTATATATCATCAAGATAAACATTCAGACCAACTTTCATACAGATCCCATGAAAAATATGGCCTCTAGAGAGGTCACGTTTTTTCATTATTTGACCTACTGACCTACTTTTTGATGGCACGTGACCCACTTTCGAACTTGACCTAGATATCATCAAGATGAACATTCTGACCAATTTTTATGGAGATCCATTCACAAGTATGGCCTCTAGAGAGGTCACAAGGTTTTTCTATTTTTAGACCTACTGACCTAGTTTTTGACCGCACATGACCCTGTTTCGAACTTGACCTAGATATCATCAAGATGAACATTCAGACCAACTTTCATACAGATCCCATGAAAAATATGGCCTTTAGAGAGGTCACAAGGTTTTTCTATTATTTGACCTACTGACCTAGTTTTTGACGGCACGTGACCCACTTTCGAACTTGACCTAGATATCATCAAGATGAACATTCAGACCAACTTTCATACAGATCCCATGAAAAATATGGCCTTTAGAGAGGTCACAAGGTTTTTCTATTATTTGACCTACTGACCTAGTTTTTGATGGCACGTGACCCACTTTCAAACTTGACCTAGATATCATCAAGGTGAACATTCTGACCAATTTTCATGAAGATCTCATGATATATATGGCCTCTAGAGAGGTCACAAGGTTTTTCTATTTTTAGACCTACTGACCTAGTTTTTGACCGCACGTGACCCAGTTTCGAACTTGACCTAGATATCATCAAGATGAACATTCTGACCAACTTTCATACAGATCCCATGAAAAATATGGCCTTTAGAGAGGTCACAAGGTTTTTCTATTATTTGACCTACTGCCCTAGTTTTTGACGGCACGTGACCCACTTTCGAACTTGACTTAGATATCATCAAGATGAACATTCAGACCAACTTTCATACAGATCCCATGAAAAATATGGCCTCTAGAGAGGTCACAAGGTTTTTCTATTATTTGACCTACTGACCTAGTTTTTGACGGCACGTGACCCACTTTCGAACTTGACCTAGATATCATCAAGGTGAACATTCTGACCAATTTTCATGAAGATCTCATGAAATATATGGCCTCTAGAGAGGTCACAAGGTTTTTCTATTTTTAGACCTACTGACCTAGTTTTTGACGGCACGTGACCC
Source organism: Mercenaria mercenaria (assembly GCF_021730395.1). NCBI lineage: Eukaryota > Metazoa > Mollusca > Bivalvia > Venerida > Veneridae > Mercenaria > Mercenaria mercenaria. The sequence continues at coordinate 63,431,927 of NC_069363.1, read as the reverse complement.
AGTTTCGAACTTGACCTAGATATCATCAAGTTGAACATTCTGACCAACTTTCATAAAGATCCCATGAAAAATGTGACCTCTAGAGTGGTCACAAGCAAAAGTTTACGGACTGACGCACGCACGCACGCACGGACGACGGACACCGCGCGATCACAAAAGCTCACCTTGTCACTTTGTGACAGGTGAGCTAATAAATGATCACTCTAACCGACCTGTTTTCATCCAGTTACTTCCCCTACCTCCCTCGACGCCATACAAGGGAGGTCACTCTAACTGACCTATTATTTTCCCATCCAAAGTTACTTCCCCTACCTCCCTCGACGCAATTTGCAAAAATAAAGGGGACATCACTCTGACTCATTATTTTCCCATCCAAAGTTACTTCCCGCACCTCCCTCGATGCCATTTGCAAAATAAAAGGGAGGTCAACCTAATCAACTCCTACCTCACTCGACGCTATTTGCAAATAATGGGGAGGTCACTCTAACCGATCTGTTTCCATCCACACACTTCCCTTGCCTCCCTCAATGCCATTTGCAAAATAAAAGGGAAGTCACTCTAACCAACCTCATTTTCAAATCCAATGTTATTTTCCCTACCTCACTCGAAGTCATTTGCAAAATAAAGGGGAGGTCACTCTAACCGACCTCTTATTTTCCAATCCAAAGTTACCTCCCCTACCTCAAAGGACGCCATTTGCAAAATTAAGGAGAGGTCACTCTAACCAACCTCATTTTCCAATTCAAAGTTACTTCCCCTACCTCACACGGCGCCATTTGCAAAATAAAGGGGAGGTCACTCTAACCAGTCTGTTTCCATCCACTCACCCTGCCTCCTTTGACTCCATTTGCAAAATAAAAGGGAGGTCACTCTTTATCGACCTCTTATTTTCCAATCCAAAGTTACCTCCCCTACCTCACAGTACGCCATATGCGAAATAAAAGGGAGGTCACTCAAACCAAACTCATTTTCTAATCTAAAGTTACTTCCCCTACCTCACTCGATGCCATTTGCAAAATAAAGGGGAGGTCACTAACCAACCTCATTTTCCAATCCAGTTACTTCCTCTACCTCACTCGATGTCGTTAGCAAAAGTGGGGAGGTCACTCTAACGGACCTCTTATTTTCCAATCGAAAGTTACCTCCCCTACCTCACTTGACGCCATTTGCAAAATAAAGAAGAGGTCACTCTAACCAATCTGTTTCCATCCACTCACCCTTGCCTCCCTCGATGCCATTTGCAAAATTAAAGTGGGGTCACTGTAACCAACCTCTTGTTTCCACCCAGTTACTTCCAGTCTTCCTTGATGCCATTTGCAAAAAGAAGGGAGAACACTCTAACCAATCTGTTGTTTCCATCCACTCACTTCCCTTGCCTCCCTCGACAGCATTTGCAAAATAAAAGGGATGTCACACTTATCTACCCATCCAAAATTACTTCCCCTACCTCCCTTGATGCCATTTACAAAATATATAGATCATTCTAACCAACCTTTCTGTTTCCTATCCAAAGTTACTTTCCCTGACTTCCTCGATGCCACTTGCAAAATTAAAGGGAGGCCACTCTAAACAACCTTCCTGTTTCCATCAAAAGTTACTTCCCCTACCTTATTGGAAGCCATTTGCAAAATAAAGGGGATATCACTCTAACCGGCCTCTTATTTTCCATCAAAAGTTACTTCCCCCATCTCCTCGAACCATTTGCAAAATAAAGGGGGGATCACTCTAACCGACTTCTTATTTTCTATCCAAAGTTACTTCCCCTGTCTCCTCAATGCCGTTTGCAAAATAAAGGAGAGGTCACTCAAACCAACCTCTTTATTTTCCAATCAATTTATTTTCAATGAAGCCTTTTGCAAAATAAAGGGAGATCACTCTAACCAATCTACTGTTTCCATCCACTCACTTCCTTTGCCTCCCTTGACGCCATTCGCAAAATAAAAGGAACGTCACTCTAACCTAGGGGTCTGGGTCTTGTCCTAGAAACGTCGTCTAATTATGGTGAACATTTATGCCAAGTTATTTCGAAATCCCTTTAAAGATTGCAGAGTAACATCCCGGACAAGAATTTACACGGATGTACGGACAGAAAGTTGGACAATGTGATTTTAATATGCCAACCTTCGGGGACATTAAAAGATTCTGCTGAATTATAGCAATCTTGAAGAAACGGTCACTGGTCTTGTGTACTACAGTTCATTTCATTCTGCAGAACATACACATCAAATTATATCAAAATTCCTTAAAGACCACTTAGCTGTGGACTAAACATAATGAGTAACAGGGGGACAAAGTCCATTTTATATGTCCATCATTTTTCTTTAAAACAATAAAAAGAATACAAAGTATAGTTTATATATGTGATGACTGTTATTTAATAACAACCCACTGTGAAGCTGTGAAGGCTGCCTCATATCTGGTAGGATATTTATACAGTGTTCAAGGAATGATGTCCATGCAGAAACATGTTGTAAAGTAATCTTTCACCTTAGACAATAAATTATTTACTTAACATGTACATTAGTTTTTGTCACTTTGACACCATCCACAGGTAACATTACAAACTCACAACACTGTAATAAAGTAACTCTTTTACATCACATATCAAACCTTATGATCCTTGATCTCCTAAAGGTTTTAAATATGTTGAGACAGTAAGCACTTCACATGCCTGAAAACATGTTACATACTGTAAACTGTTCACATGCTTGAAAACATGTTAAGTTTTGTAAACTGTTCACATGCTTGAAAATAGGTTTACAGATTGTAAACTGTTCACATGCTTGAAAATAGATTTACAGATTGTAAACTGTTCACATGCTTGAAAATAGATTTACAGATTGTAAACTGTTCACATGCTTGAAAATAGGTTTACAGATTGTAAACTGTTCACATGCCTGAAAGCATGTTTATCAATTTTAAAATGTTCACATGCTAGAAAATAAATCAATTGTAAATACATGTACTTAACATGTTTTAAAATATGTTTATCAATTGTAAACCCTTGAAAATACATTCTGACACTTTCCTAGATTGTAAATGTAAGAATTTCTCTGGCTTGATAATAAATTAAGACACTAAGCACTTCTTAGTTGTTACAGTCCATATTTTAAGTACTGTAAAAATAGGTAATCATTGACTGTAGTGACTATGTCCTTGCTCCATCAAATCTTGGTAAAACTGGCAAGATGAGATTTCCAAATGATGAATCTTGAGTGATGAAATATCCTACTGAATTCGCATTGGCATGCTGTAAAATATAAAGTATACGATAATTTACTGTCTAAGTTTTTGATGGAAATTGGCAATGCTGACAAAGTACTGACTGTCAATGAAATAAAACAACATAATTAAAATCATAACAGGCAAAGCTCGACTGCGTCAACATGGAGCTGCACTGTTTCAAATTCCGAACTTCAAATATTTTTGTACTGATAAAACAAGCATGATGCTTTATTATGTAACAGCACAGGTGAATTCTACATTTCTATGCATATTAATAAGGCACAAACTATCCTGTACGACTGCTCTAAGGAATTGTAACTTCAGATTAATTCTGCTCCATGGAATCAGGTAGAAACTGACCTGATAAACTGCTCTTATGAAATGTGTTTAAGCATTAATTCTGTTCCAAAGAAATGGGTAGTACAAACTCATCTGTACAACACTGCTCAAAGGAAATGTATTTTAGGATTAATTCTGCTCCATGGAAAAAGGTACAAACTTGCCAGTAAACTGCTCCTATGACATGTATCTTTGGATTTATTCTGCTCCAATGAGTCAGGTACCACAGCTCTGACCTCTAAGGTTGTTCTGTAAAATCATTTAATGTTACTAAATAAATATCACAAACTTACTTGTAAAGCTGCTCTTTGTGCAGGGCTCATGGCTTGTGTGTCAGGGTGCAGCTGAATAGAAAATTCAACAAATTATACTTTAAGACAATTCTATTCATTCATGATCATCAGTTATCTAAGTACTAAACAAATGTATGTTAATTTCTTACCAATACTTAAGGGTACTCAAACAGTAGTAAACAAAACTTGAAATGAATGTAAGAAGTTTTAAGCATTGTCAAGTAAGAAGACAATCCTTAACCAAAATGCTTTGCTTACGAATTGCTTGGTATCAAAACAAAAAAGAAGGCCATGATGGCCATAGGTTGCTCCCCTGAGTTTCAGAGCTTACCGGTAAACAGGCTAGACAGTGTGCAACTTTAGAGGACTTTGTTTTTGCTGGGTTTAACTGCGCACCAACACGATTTAGGCCATATGGCGACTTTCCAGCTTTGATAGTGGAGGAAGACACTAGGTACCCCTCCGTGTATTATTTCACCACTACTGACTTAAGGGTTGTGCAATACTGACCAGTAGTTGACCAGGAGATGTCATTTGAAGAAAAGTGTGGACAGATGGATGCCAGACGGTGAGGAGTCACAACAGCTCACCTTGCACACTTCATGCTCAGGTGAGTTGAAAATTCCCACCACTTTAGATAAAAAGTTGTGAAAAATATGTTTAATATATTCGAAATATTTAAAACATCAACGTTACAGTCTTACTAACATAAAATCAACTCTGAGACTCAGCTACCTGTGTACATGTACTTACCATAGGGGGAAAACCGGCAGTAACATGCTGTTGTGCTGCTATTGGTGGTATCACTGGACTGCTTGGTAAACTAGCACTGCTGTCAATATGAAATAAATTTACCATTTTATCAAAAATAATTACTTGAAAAATCTAAACATGATATATGTATTCCAATGTTGGCAGGCGTTTGTCATTTTGGCAAAAGTTGTAGTAAGTTGATCTAAAAGGTAAAAGGCACTGACCTCCAGATTGTATGACAATCAAAAAAAAAAAAAAAAAGAAAGATTTTAGATATGAAGAGATTATTGCTATATTTCTTAAGAAGGTTTGAAACTTTGGTACTGACATGAAACTTAGTTACTGACAGATTATGTATTACAAAAATGCATGAGAATTAGTTGTTCTTACTAATTTTTCCATTCAAAATTGAGAAGTGTTTGTAACAGGCTATCAGAGGTAAACTGCCTTAGTTATTAAAGCTTTATACTGTAACTTCAATCTGAGGTGACCTGTAATGCATTACTGTCAGATCTGATAAGCATAAACGAGCTTACGTTAGTCTGATTATAATGAGACTGCTGATTAACTATAATAACTTCCTTGCTCAAAGAAGCATCTATATCTTTCACTGGCAGTATGCAATGATAATGTTGTTTTTTATTGTCTTCTCAACTTAATTTTGATCTAAATGCGGAAGAAAACTGAAAGTAAGAACTACTGATTCTCCATAAGACAGCTTGACTGTTTCATTACATGTAACTTGTTTTAACGATTATATGCTTAATTTTCTACAATCATTCTACCCTATACCTGACAGCTGATGGTGGAACACCTGGTTGTGTTTGCATCCTTAATCTTTTCTTCTGCTCTTCTAACTGTTCAAGGATCTTCCTGTTCTGGCGTTCTTAAATACATAAAATCAAACTAATAATACACAGACTGTTTTCATAAAATGTTGTTATACTCACAGTTGCCAGTGATGTAGCCTGATTTAGAAGGAAGAAGGAAGAACTCTAGAAAAGGGAGACAATGGCTGCATTTTGGCTACTGAGATATAATCTTTACATCCTGACTTTATCCAATCTGATTGTCAAACTAAGATAATGCTTTTTAAAGTTAGTGTGTACTAATAAAATACTATTACAAATTTTGAAAAGAATCAACATTTTTTGTAAGCTCCAAAAACGTGAAAAAGCTTCTATTTTTATTGTCAATGATATTGAATATAAATCTAAGTTCCCTGAAAAATTTGATAATATACTCTTGTTTGCCTTGATCCACAAACATAATTACTTCTAAAGCTACAAGCAATTTAAAGCAAGCACTGTTTGTTAAATTCATCTATCCACTGCTGTTGGGGGTTCTGGGGATATACTTTTCAATTACTATGCCGAGTTTGTCCTTGACCTCCAAACTACATGCCCAAAAATGATAGGGGTCATTTACTGTTCACAGGCATCCATTCTCTAAAGTCCAATGGCAAAATACTCAAGTTAGAGCCCTATTTTCATGTTTTATTTGCCAGGTGCCTTTAGAAATCTTTGAATATTCCAAGTTTGGGAGGGCTACAGCCTTATTCATTTGGTGTTCAGTTCTGACCCACTTATAGACCAATATTGTTCTACTGTCATCACCTATCAAAACAGGGTATGAAGACCCCCACTACATCATGTCAGGACACAGAAATCTGTTTTCTGTGGGTAATGACAAGTTGACAACAGAATATTTAGATTGAACCCCAAGTGTGACCTTGACCTTTGTGCAAGGCATGCCGCATCAACATCTTGGACATACCATCTTGTTATACTGAATGTTCATGCCAAGTTTTTTGAATATACATCAGTGTATACAGAAATTATAGACCAGTCAAGAAAATGACATGAATAAAAAATTTGATCAATAAGTGTAACAATGACCTTGAGCTGGGGTCAGAATCTGATAAGTGATACATTGTCTTATCATCATAATAATATGCTGAATGTTTCTGCCAAGTAAAAGACAAGAAAAACCATTGACCTGTTAGTATAATCTCAGAATCTAAAAAAAAACAACATTGACCTGTTAGTGTAATCTTAGAATCTAAGTATATATAAGTATAGCACATCTTTCTGTCAAGCTGTCTGAATATCCATACATGTATACAAAACGCAGAGACTAGATAAGAAAAATGAAAATCTTTAACCTGTGACATTGACCTTTCAGCTACTAAGGGGTATGTATCTTGACAGTGACATTGATTAGACATGGGTGACATTTAAGCCAAGTTATTTTAAGTATATTATAGTATGTGCACATTATCATATAATATTTTTTACCTGTAAGTGTGACCGTAACCTATGACCTAGAGGTCTAAGTCATGCACACAACCTATTGTCCAGTTATCACTCACTGTTATGGAGAATGTGTACGCCGAGTTATCTGAATATATATCAGTTGCATAAAATATAACTGACTAGACAAAAAAAATGATACAAAATATTCGATCTATAAATTTGACCTTGACCTATAAACACATTAAATTGTGATGAATGTTTGTTCCAAGCATCTATGAAAACAAAAGTTATAGACAGGATGACATAAAATCTTTAACTTTACAAAGTGACCTGTACCTCTGAGTTAGGAATCTGGGTCTTACAAAGGATACACTGTCCAACATAGTCCAACTAATTTGATGCGATGCTAGGAAATATTGAGATATTTTTTTCATATGGGATATATCCCCACTCATGTCAAACACTCGAAAGACCAAAATAGTGGAAGCAATTTCTGATGAAATTTTCATCACTGCTGATGCTTTACATGCTATAGGTTTAAATGCCGATTATTTCATGAACTGGCCATAAATTCAAATAAAACTTACATGTATCGAAAGAGGATTCAATTCCTCATTGATTTATGTAAAAATTATCAAATAATATCCAAAATTACAAATTTTCTGGTGATTTAAACCTATGTATGTACTGCACACGATTAACGTTTACGGTGTCTACATGCCAATATGCGCAAGCGATAAAACCAATAACTTTACACGACTGTGTACTGTCTGTGATTTATCCTCCATTATTTTGGTCCTTCAAAGTTTTGACGTTTAATTGCCCATCACAAATATAAAACAATCTGAATGTCAAATTATTTTGACTACTGTCCAACAATGATTAATGTTTGTAATTTTCAATCTTCCTTTATATATAAGATAGGACAAAAAGGAGACCTGAATAATTTTTACCTTTCAGTGTCACATTGACTTTTGAATTAGAATCTGGGTCTTATGTGGGAAACATCGTCATGTTATGGTGATAAAGTGCAAAATAACTTTGAAAACCAACTAACTAACTAAATTATATATATATATATACATGGCAGCACATATGTATGTGTGACCTTGACCTCTGAACAAATAGTATGGCTTGTAGGCAGCCAGCTTGTATGGGACACATCGTTTTATTATAGTGAATATTTGTGTAAAGTTATTTGAATATGAGCACTAAAATTTAGGGACTGGACAAATAAAATGATCTTAAATTTTGGCCTTTGAAGTAAAGTACACATGACAATGACCTTTGAACATTTTTCTATCCCATGTTCAATAAATATGCTTACGGTTTCGATGAAAAGTAAGTCCTAGGCTTCTGACTGTTATGGTACTGTATACATCGTGTCAGTGCTCAATATTGACCATATCGACATTAAGGATAAATCCCGTTTTCCGGTATTTCCGTAAACAGGGTCAGGGGGGCTGGTGAGATTAACCGATATAAAGACCGTGTACAATATTAGCGATTATTTTGCCAGAAGATAAGGATTTAGGAAAGTTTTCACTTTCTCACAATGGAAATACTATTCTACGACCTCGGCAACATTTTTTTTTCAAAAATAATCTGTTTACCTTGATTATTATTATTATTATACCAGATTTATATAGCGCCCTTTTCATGATCAATTTCACGTTCAAAAGCGCTTTACATACTAGTAGTTCAAATGCAGCCACATAGGGCGCATAATTCATCCTCTACTAGTACAGACGCAGAGCGATCTGACCAGAGTGAGACAAAGCCCCCACTACAGAGAGATCAGAAATCTGATACAGGCTTGTCCGGCTAACTTAGCCTAGCTCGTTGCGAATAGACAGCCTGGTTCTTTAACATGCCCAGCATATAGCACTGATACATGCAAGGATTGCCTGGGTTCCTGACCAGTACACCTTTGATAATGCGAAAAATTTCACACCTTCGGTATCGAGCCACGGAAGCAGCAGTGTACAATAAAAGATAAAATTTCAAAACTAAAGTAAACTTTGAGGATATTTTTGCTACATCTTAATTACAACAATGTTTAATGATAATCTGCAATACTTTTTTATTCATTTTCTTTGTTTAAAACTTGAAAAAAGGATAATCTAAACACTACCGCCATGTAGCGTAATGGCCGATACACCCCTCACCATAAAACCGGGAATGGGCGTTTATTGGTGGTTAATACCGGAAAACAAGATTTTATCCATAATGTCTATATCGAGAATATTTTAAAACTGCATCCGAAAGTACCACTATCCGAATAAATGATAAAATACAACAACGTTACAGTCTTGGTAGTGTGCAGATTTTGATTTACCTTGGCCAGTATTAGGTGGTTGAAAAGCCATTTATCTCGTACAGAGAATAAACAATAACTACTTCTGCATATCCTGGCTGTAAAACATTAAAGTATCTGAATAAGACCCAGGACTTAATCTGCACACAATAAACGCTTTCATTAATCACGATGCTGAAACGCTTGCATGAGGCCCGTCCTCAACAAATTAAGGTTGCACACTGTTAAATCAGGCTGTTTGGATACTGTCATAGGAAAAGGAATGCACGAAATTTTATAATTGATCATTCACTCCTTTTCGCTTCTTTCAGTGTCTTTTTTCGGGACTAAAAACCCTTACTCCAACAAAACAGAATGCACGAGGAAAGGGAGAAAAACACACAAATTATATTTAGACTACTTTTGAATTGACATGCAAAGGCTAACACTTGATTTGATAGTGATTATAAATCAATAGTGATCAACATGCCATTTTTGTGGACGCAAACATGAGCGCCCCTCTGGACAAACCAGTAAAACACATTTCTTTTTTGTAGAAGATACATTCAGGAAGAAATGCAGTATTTTTGAACGACCACTGACATAAACATATTCTGAGATATATTCAAAACTGGTGGCCAATATGTTTTGGACTATGAAGTGCCCTCATAAGCGAAAGTACCGAAAGGTTCAATCAGCCCTGGATCAACAGTGACAACCGTGGTTAACAGACTATAACATCAATGAATCAGGGAAGCTAGAAAATCCAACACCCTTCCAGATTTGCAGCAGTGAAATCCAAAACTGCATGGATTTATACATCTTTCCATGCATGTTTTTTTTTCATCTTAAATGTGTTCACTAGTCGGCCTGCATGCGAAGATCAAACATTACTTATCCCTACGAGTGACATGTTTCTTATAGAGCAACCACTGTACTTTTTCCTATAAGAAAGCAGCGATTACCTCTGGAATATATATCAGTCACGTTTTATACAACTAGTTGTGACTAAAGTATTCAAGCTGCTTATGAGACTACAAAACATAAGTGACGTTACAAGTATATGATGTAAATGGTATAATGTATCACAGCAAAACATACAACAGCGCGCCAAAATAAGCATAATGCAATATATATGACATACCTTTCTGAATTTGTTAATATGATAAACTATACCCGTGAAAAATCAAGCACAAACCTGGGGCCTTTGGGCTATATACCAATAAAAGAAATTGTTCTTTGTTTCATATAAAATTCAGCTACTTCAGAACAATTTTGTTACAGTTTCTAGATTTTCAGACTTGTGTCTATATAAATTTATTAAAAGTGGATAAACTTAGCTAAAACAACAGCAACTTTAAAATAACATATAACAAAAGTTTAAAGTGCCGACGGATTAACATTTTTATTACAGTCAAAGTAATCTTTACTTGCTTCATTATATGTTTCTGCCGCTTATCCATTAATTGATAAACTGTTAGTATGCTGTTTTTTTAAACTCTTCTTTTATTCTTATTATAAATATTACAAATGTAACAACATATTTACCGCATCAGCTATTTTCTAAAGTTTTAATTTACAAGTTAATTTATCTTTTTTTAAAAACATTATCCGGTCCTTCCCCTGTATAATACTCAAATTGTTTCAAAATTATATATGATTAATAAAAGCGATTTCAATATCACAAATTCTAAAATGAAATGAGTAAATAAATTGTAACCCAATATATACCTTAGGTTATAAGGTTTATTATGTCTCCCACCACACAGTGGTGTTGGAGACATATTGATTTACTCCTGTCTGTGTGTGTGTGTGTGTGTGTGTGTGTGTGTGTGTGTGTGTGTGTGTGTGTCACAAAGCTTGTCCGCACTCTAAGTCGAACATTTCTCATCCGATCTTCACCAAACTTGAACAAAATGTGTGTGCCAATAAGTCCTCGGCCAAGTTCGATAACTAACCAAATCGGCTTAGGCACTTCGGAATTATGGCTGTTGAATTACCGAAAAACGCTCAGATTTTAGGCGCATTCCTGGAGCCAAAAGGGCCCCTATACTAATCATGAGTAGCATAGGAGTCCTTTTGGCTCTAGGAATGTGCATGCAATCTGAGTAGTATAGGAGTCCTTTTGGCTTGATGAATGTGCATGCGATCTAGTAGGGCAAGTTGGATAATGAGCCAAATCGGTCTAGGCACTTCGGAGTTATGGCCCTTGAATTACCGAAAATTGGCCTTTTTACTCTTGTCCGTGCTCTAAGTCGAACATTTCTCATTCAATCATCACCAAACTTGAACAAAATGTGTTTGACCATAGGTCCTCGGCCAAGTTCGGTTACTTGCCAAATCGGCCCAGGCACTTTGGAATTATGGCCATTGAATTACCGAAAATCGGCCTTTTTACTCTCGTCCGTGTTCTAAGTCCAACATTTCTCATCCGATCTTCACCAAACTTGAACCAAATGTTTTTGACCATAACTCCTTGGCCTGGTACATCAACTAGCCAAATCGCCTGAGGTACTCCAGAATTATGGCCCTTGAATTACCCAAAATTGGCTTTTTTACTCTTCAAAGGTATATTTGTAGTGAGTAAACAGTATATAAAGACTGATTTGCTATTTAGATGATTAGGCAGTTGTGGGAGACATGCGCTTTTCACAAAAGCAACTCTAGTTTTATCTATGTCTTTGGTTACTGTACTATTTTCAAAATTCCATGGTCAGTGTTTTAAGGGATCAAACAGTTAAGTGTCCATTCATAACACATTCTAATCCTTTAGTTACTAGGATTACTTACTATTTGACTTTGGTTACTGCAGTCTGTTCTGCATTTAAGATTGAACTTCGTTTTTTAAATAAAATCTACTGGGTTTTCCATCTTTTAGGAAACTTACATTACATATAATGTAGACTAATGTATTATAATATTTTTATGCTTAATCGTGCGGCATTTTGAGGCAAATGTATATAGAAGGCTACAAAAGGACTCACTTACAAGTGCATGTGCGCACATTTTGTGCCATATCTACATTTAATTATGTAAACCAACATTGAAATATAAAAATATTTTACTAAGTTAAATTACAACAAATATATGTACACATATTTTAAATAAAATAGTTGTTTCTCATGGTTATTTTAAAGGGGAAGTTTTGAATAGAAAATGAGGGTGTTTTGACCAAAATGGGTGAGTGTTTTGACTAGGTTTAACTAAAATCCTTCACAATTTGAAAGGTCTACAAAGAGTCCTCCTTAAAAGAAGAAGAGGAGGAGGAAGAGGAGGAGGAAGAGGAAGAAGAAGAGGAGGAGGAGGAAGATGAAGAAGAAGAAGAAGATGAAGAAGAAGAAGAACAAGAACAAGAAGAACAAGAACAAGAGAAGAGAAGAAGAAAAAGATGAAGATCTATTTATCTCTATCTATGGTTACTGCCTCAAACATTTTGCGAGTATTATGGGCAGGGTGCACGCCAGGTATTAGTGAAGAATAAAAGTAAAACTGGAAGAAGTCTTCCAGACATAGTGAGACTATGAGACATAGCACGATTGTTAAAATGTTAAAAATAGTAACAGAGTAAAAGAAGGTTAAAAACAACTGCTATATTTAATACTGGAACAGGGCCACTGCCTGCTTGAAGGATTAAAGATCAGGCAAAGTCGCAGTATGCGGAGGTAACCTGTTCCACAGGACTGTGGTGTGAGGGAAGAAGGAGAACTTAAAGAAGTCCAAGTTGACATGAATTTGGCGGAGACTGAGGGGGTACATCTGTCTGGTTAACCTGGTTGGGACTTCTAAGTAAGTTGGAAGTGGTATGGCTACAAGGTGGTGATAAATCTTGTAGAATATGACCAGTTTGGAGTCTAGGTGTCTCTTCTCAAGTGTGCTCCAGCCTAAGGTGTTCTGTAGATCCGTTACGCTAGTGTATCGTGAATAACCGTTTTTAACCCATCTGACTGTGCGCCGCTGGACCATTTCCAGCTTATGTATGTTAACCTGTGTATGGGGGAACCATACAGATGAGGCGTATTCTAATTGTGGTCTGACCAGTGTTTTGTATGAAAGTGCTTTGACGTTTTCGTGATTTGTTTTAATATTGTGTTTAAGGAAAGCTAGTGTTCTGTTTGCATTTGTTGTTATTCTGTTGATATGTGTGTTCCAGTTGAGGTCGTGGCTGATGAAGAAGAACAAGAAGAAAAGAAGAAGACGAACCAGAAAAGAAGAAGAAGAACAAAAGAAGAGGAAGAACAAGATCAAGAGAAGAATAAGAAGAAAAGGAGAAGAAGAAGAAGAAAAAAGAAAGAAGAACAAGAGAAGAAGAAGAACAAGAAGAAGAGAAGAAGAAGAATAAGAAGAAGTAAAGGAGAAGAAGAAGAAGAAAGAAGAAGAGAAGAAGAACAACAACAACAAGAGAAGAAGAAGAACAAAACCAAGAAGACGATGACGTTTATAACTTATGACAATAGAAAAATATCACAGACAATCTCTTCTCTTCATGGCATCACTTGTGCATAGCCATAGGGTCACATGGCCGGGCCTCCTTATTATCTCCCCTTGATACTCTTTCTTGTGTTTACTTCGACGACAGAAAACGGGAAAGTTTTGAAATTTTTTTTTTTTACTCGAGAGAAGTATACATGAGTGTTGTTGCGACGTTCAGTTAAAACAATTTGCATCTTTGGATATTGTGAATACAGGTAAAAATTATGTTACGAGATAAGTTTTAAAAGATACTGCAATATACCGATATACAGCGTCTAGAAGAGACGAATTCGCATCCCACTCGTTTCGTATTCAGTTTACGTACAGTATGTTTGCAACCCGACTATAAATAATTATTAAATAAAAAAAAATTATCTTGTATCATTAAAAGTGTTTACCTCTCAGGTGAATTCTTATTTTGGAAATATGTAACTTATGCACCATTTTTATCAGGTTATTAATAAGACCCGGCCCGGCCCGGCCCAAACCACGGAAATAGCCGATTCCGATTGTACGGAAACCACCGGAAACTTACGGACAGAAGGCCAATATAGTTACGAAGGATATCGTGTCAATATCAACTTACATATTTAGAATTTAGTAAAACTTTATGATGCTCGCGAGGAACTTCTTTGATGAATGGGTCAAGACTGCGTGTTCTTTCTGGTTGCAAAAACGTCTTAAAATAATTTGTAAACTTGTGCACAGGAAGTCGTTATACATTATATATATGCGTTGTTTTGACGAGCCTTCTAATTATTTCCCGAAATTTTGTATCGTTATCATTATATACTATTTTATTATCACGTTTGTCCAAAAAGTTGTTATATTCCGAAGAAAGGAATTCCTCTCGGGCCTCAAAGAGTTTTTGTTTCACCTGTGCATTCCCAAAGCCTAAATCTTTGTGTCCGGTAACATGCCTAAAAATAGGTAGTAAATAGGCAGGTTTTTTTTTATACTTTTTTGTTCAGTGAGACTTTACGGAAATTATTTTATGTAAAAAAAAAATGAATACGAATAATTTCTAATATCACTGACAATTTTTAAAGAATAGAATGAGCAGTTTTTTAAAACTTTTTATTAAAAAGTTTTTAAAAAATCTCAAAGACCATAAAACATTTAGGGTCATGTAAAAAATTTAGGATAGGTCGGGATACCGATTACGCACGAAGAATGCAGCGTTGAATATTGAAAAGTTTTACACACGGTACCCCATATTTTCAAAATATTCCTGTATAAATATATAGAAACAAATACTGAGATAGGTTTGTTCAAGCAATATTCTGAGTATCTCTGGAACTTAGTCGACTGAATTGATGTACGATGAAAGTCACAAATTGAATATATGGTGGTACTTTGCAGTTTGTGACATAGTCTTTGCACTTTCGATAATCGATTTCATATTCAGCAGGTTGCTATGATATTTAACATTTTTTTAAATTTATTTTTTTAATATTTTTTTCAAGTTTACAAGCAATCTCTGAATAAACTGACTTACTTAAGTTATATTCAAATTAGTTCAAAACTATATAGAGTAGAATCGAGATACAAATTTCACCTTTTTCCATTTTTGTACAGATGTCTCGTAATCCGGAGGTCACGGGGTCGAATCCTGTCAACGGATTTTGACCGTGACTCTAACAGTCCCTTCTTTCGGTGCGAGTACTGGTTAGTTTCCAGGAAGCAGTCATCGAGTGTATTTCACATTAGTTGATGAACCAAAACTCGACACAAAAAAAGAAATCTTTTAAATGGGAACAAAATTACCATTTAACTGCACTCAATATATAGAACGATTCACACTGTTTCGTGAAAAAAGACCAAGTAAAAACTTGTTAAGGTTCATTTGGATATTTACCAATGCTCTACGCTTTCAGATTATGCATTTAGATACTTCAAGATTAAACTTCAATGGTTAGACATATCTTGCAAAACTTTGCAATTTATTTAGGTTGAATTGATATATTATTGTATACAGAATGCCCTTTCAGTCAGTTTGCTAGTGCTCGGCATTTTTGATACATAACAACAGAAGAATCGTTTGAGCCCGCTTATCATAATTTACAAATAAGTCTGGAAAAAGCAAAATAAAACTTTGAATGGATGTTGTTTCTTCAAATCTCACAAATTTCTTCATTAAGATTTTTTTTCTTTTTGTAAATTTATCAATATCACAGTGTACTGCAGACGATTTACTCTAACATTGCTTACTTTACTATGGTCACGTGACCACACCGGAAGTGAACTGTACTTGGATCTATATTGAGCAGCTTTAATGCTGTCGCATTCTGAGACCCTACGTTTTGTGAGTTTTTCACTGGTAGAACCAAACCTGTTGTAATTATGCAGATTAAACTGTTTCTCTTTTTTAAATGTATATATACAGAGTAATTGCACGATAGTTTGCAGTTTTTACGAAGGATCTGAGTGTAATCTCCAGATAAAATGGTTTGTTAAACTGCCCATGTGTGGCCAAATCCATAAAGCATCTCAGAAAAGTTTTAACCTTGCATATTTTTTTTCAACTTTGCGGTAAAGAAGGTGTAATGAGCGGGATTTTCCAAAAACAAGTTGCATCCTTCATAACTTGTTTAAATAATAGTAAAAGTTGATCTTCACCCGATATTACATTGTATTGAAAAGGTAAAATTTGTACTTCTTACGCAAGTGGCGTCGAGAAATCACATTTTAGCTCAGCCCTAAATATATATAGTTGTGACGTTTCTGTTTTTACGGAGATTAATTTATTTTTTGGGTTGTCCATTATATCCAAAAAATAATTATGTTTCATTTGGTATAACAGGCCCATTGAAACCTATATATTTTCAAACGGAATGACTAAGTACTGTGTTCTTTTTTTTCACAAATACAATTGTGATAAAAAAAAAATTTGAATTTTAATATGAGCGAAAAATAAACAGGGGTCTCCTTCTTCGTTTTCGCGGTATTATCTTAATTTTCTCCTACCCTATTTTCACGCGCAGCTATTGCACACTCAATTTTTACATACAAATGCTTGTATCTAAGGGAAAAATAAGTTAATCACCAAAAAAAGTTTACAACAGCATAGATTTCATTTTAATTATATTCTTATTTTGTTAGCCATTTTCGATTTCTTTCCGGCCTTTATTGTTACGCGTGTACACCTGAATACATGTTACACACAAAAGCGGCGTAATGAAAAACATAAAATAGTACTTCTTATTAAACATTTTACTGATCGTTTGCCACTCAGTATGTATCTTTTATTTTCTGAAAATGTTCCTGAAATGTTTTTGAATAAAATAAAATTATAAAATGACTATCAGGTTCATTTTCATGCTGCGGCGCTAGGAAAATTTTGACTGTGCATATCAAAGTCCCGACCAACTTAAAAGCCAGAATTAGCCGGGAAGAATTATTTCCTGTTGTGGCCTTTTGGGATTTTAAGCCCATTTTCGTCAGCATTTTATTATACATTTACATTTTAAATACTAAACTCTTTCTCTACAGTAACTTACAATTGTCGCATTGAAAAATATTAGTCACGGATAGAGTTATTTCGAGGGATCACCCTCTCAGGAATACATTATTTATTTTATTATACCGAAAAATTAATGAAATGATTTATTTAACATTAAAAAAGTTATTACTTACCAAATAATGAAGACAGAATTAAGGAAGTTTTACTAGTAAGCACTTAGATATTGTCGTGACTTCACTGTATAAAATACTTTTTGATAGGTATAGTCTTGAGGTTACATATCGCTGTATTTATGGGCATACTTCAACAAAATCAGCAGCAGTAACATTCGAAAAACTGCGATAACTACGGAAGATATAATGAGAGCACTCATTTTCTTAGTAGTTAGTAGAGCAAAGGAGGCAATTATCGACCCCTTAAGACCATAATCTACCGTACATATTCTTACTTTCACTTTCGGGGACAAAGTGACGCATATATTTGAGACAAACTATCATTGGTCGATTTCAACCAATGAAAACACTTGTTACAATACAGAATAAGGTATGGTCTAATATTCTGTCTCGTGACATGTGTCTGCCATTATCGACCCACTTCTGCTATTATCGACCCCCTAGTTTTTTTTTTTTTAAACTTTGAAAACACTGAAAATCAAGCATAATATTATTATTAACTTAATATTATTAAAGTTAATTTTTATTTGTCCTTTATTGTCATAATTGCAATTTGAAGTTATGCAACTGAGCATATAAACAAAGCATCACTTTACTACGATTTCATGGAAAATATTATTTCATGTGTGTTTTTTTTATTTATAAATTTGGTCTTTCATACTATCACAGTTTCATATTTGGTCTTTTGATTGACAAATTGTAAATGTTAGATAATAGTTATTTATATATAACATTAGCCACACACAAGAGATAAATAATTCAAACATTCAAACAAAGTTGATTATCCATTATTATCTACAGCCTTAACAACATATTTTAGCATTCAATTTTTATACATTTAAAATTAACTTTTTTTAAGTCCTCTGGAGTCAACAAGTGAAGTTCTGGTTGCTTAGTACATTTAATGTGCCACCACCCTGGGCATTCATCACAGCCTTTTCACTCATTTGGCTTCCCATTAGACTGACCACACCCCTGACATTGGTCTAAGCTGTCTGCACTGTCCATCATCATTTTGTCCATCAGAGAAATCGTCAAAATCGTCATAACTGTCACTATCATCATAAATGATAGAAACATCAGACTATGACGAACTTTCAGAGACTCTGCGCTTTTTTTCTTTTTATTTTAGGAGATTTCTAATCCTTGTGATCAACTAAAATGTGCATTCATAACTTTATCATGAGTCATCACAGAACATTAGGGTTTCTAACTGACCAATCAGAGAGCTGCATTTTAGAGTACCTGCCAGTTTCCACTTTGGTATAACAAAGTATATTTACAATGAACATAATAGTGACTTTAGAAATAAATATCACACTATTTTAGAAATAAAATCAAGATTTTTCTCTGCACATGCTTCAGATGATGCTACAAACAACAAAACTTTGAAGTTTCATTGAAATTTTATATTGATTTAATACCTTTATTTTAGTTAAAAGTTTGAGATTTTACACTGAGAGTCTATGATAAAGTTCGAGTAAAATGTAATCAATACCCAAGTGAAATAAGTATCATTCCACAATGTTTTGGACATGTTAAAGTTATGAATTAAGTGCTTTTCTCAAAGCAACAAGAAATAATATAAATTTAATTAATTGGGGGTCGATAATAGCAGAAGGTCATATTTTCAATCTGCTATTATCGACCCCCACATAATCTTTCCAGAAGTTGCAAGAGACTACAAAAATGGCTGATAGAAATGGGTTCTATATGTGTATTATAGTAGGATTAAATACAAAATTAAACTGATTCGATCCATTAAAACGGTAAATTTGATTTAACAGAAAGATACCTACCTTAACGGACGATGTAGTGGTTGGCACTGAAATTTATCTCATGCAGTCACACTGTATGTAAACATTCAAAATGGCGCATGAAGAAAATTTGTGATGTAAAAATGACAGTGAATGACATGATCACATGATTTCTAGTAATAAATGTGATTAAGTATCAATTAAGGGTGGGGGGTCGATAATAGAAGAGGGTCGATATTAGACTCCTTTGCTCTAGTTAGTTAATTTCCAATCTGATGGTGATAGTTTCAGCTTAATATTTGATGAAAAATTGTTTTCAAATCATTCAAAAGCAGAAAAGAAAAATAGGCCGGGTTCACACATGTATGAACACAAGATAAAGTAATTTAATCCTATGTATAAATAAGCGCATCGTCTTTCAATCAGTACGAAAGTATCGATCTCTCATAGGGAGACATGAAAATGTAATATCACACGCGCAGAAAAACAAAATAGCGTTGTTGCGCATGTGATATGAAATTATTGTTTTTAACATTAAATCTATATTGATAGTCCTTTCCTTTGTTCTAGATGTAGTCACATGTTCAACGATAAAAAGTCGTATTTTCTCAAAGGCGGAGCCAAACACACGTATTGACCTCCAGCTGTAACGTCCACACGTTATTACGTTGAAACAATGCGACGTCGTATACAATAAATCACGAAAGATGACCTAAGGCTGCAGACATTTGTATCTAATGTTTATACTTATGAGTAGGCTGGATTTAATAATAAAACAATTGTCGCCTTTTATGTGTGGTCGATATGTGGATTTATCGACCTGTTAAAGCGATATCAAGTCGATAAATTCGCCTGAGGTTGATATTGCTTTTATTAGGCCGATAAATCCACATATGAGCCACGCCATGAGAAAACCAACAATGTCTATTGCGATTAGAGAAACCGTTAGCATCCTGACCAGACTGCGCGGATGTTGGTTTTCTCATGGCGCAGCTCATATCGACCTCACCAAAAGGCAATTATTGTATAATATCACATGCGCAGAAATTGAAAATAATGATTGTGCGCACGAGATATAAAAACGCTTGTAAATATGATATATTATTCAAGTTAAACTAATGGGAAAATTGCATTGGACATTGTGTGGGGTATAATAATTTAACATCTGAAGTCCGGGTTCGAAACTTTGCGACCGATCTTTCATATTTTATACTCCAGTCCATTCATTTCTACAACTTACTGTAACTCCGGGTATCATCTCCATACATATCACCCGGTTTTGTTTAAAGCTAAATCATATGATTTATCATTTAATCAACATTTTATGATATTTTTTTTCAGTTTTCTTGTATTTCAGGAACAAAGACCTATTACATAGAGTTATACCTCTTCTGGAAATTTTTACTTTTACTTTGATACTTTTTTATGAAATTTTGTAATTGCCTCCCTTTAATATGAAAAAAATGTAAAAAGTTGACTATTTTTTTTTTAGCTTTTGATATAATTTATAGCAATGTTACCAGCCTGTTTATTTATAATGCATGTAGAAATACTTGATACAAAGGTAACCTTGCTTGGGAATATCTTAGTCGAATTTCTCTGACATATACTACATTTTGTTTTGTGACGGTTAAACTGTACAGTGCGGTGGCTGCAAAAGTCAGAAATTAAAAAGCAGCCACTCAGCCACAGTAAGCTTGTCCAGGGAATATCTATGTATAATTTTTGTCTTATAATAAATGAAGTGGCCAGGGGTCAGGTAACCGGACCTCTAGACCCTGAGTCTAGAGGTCTGATTACTGAACCTCTAGACAACCCGTACAGGGCAGGCTAGAGGTCCGGTAATCAATATGAATACTGATTTACAGTATTTACAAAGAGCTAGACTATAATTTTATCTAAACAGGAGATGATTTCAAAAATTTATTTTCATATTTTTTCGTTGTTTCAACATGTTCTGTGCTGGTTGTCTAGAGGTCCGGTAACCAGGTCTAGAGGTCCGGTGACCGGACCCCTAGCCTCTACCTATAATAAAGGAAGTGTCTATTGGCACAATGGTTTTTAGCTCAACAATTTGAAGAATAGTCTGAGCTATTCTACTCACCCTGGTGTTGGCATCCGGGTCACACCTTGGTCAAAGTTTTGCATGCAAGTATGTATAGCTATCATTTAAAGGCATATAGCATTGAAGCTTATATTTTCTTTTTCTAAGTCAATTACCAGGTCCCATAACTCTGACATGTATTTTGGCCAAATTATGCCACCTTTCGGACTTAGAAAATCCTTGTTAAAGTTTTGCATGCAAGTTCATTGGGTTTTTTTTAGGTCGATTTGGGCCTAATCCCAATGAAAAATAATATGTTTTATTCCCAATTTTATGTCTAAAACTCCCAAATGAAAGTTGGAAAAAATGCCTGGAAATTTTCACAATTTAACATGACACAAAAATTGGGGTCTGAAATCAAATTTGTTGATGTTGATATTAGGGTATGGTTTTGGTTTGTTAAACTGTAGATTGTAATTACTTCCCCTTAAACCTCGTCATTAAAATGCATGATAATGTAAGCATCTGTTGATTATAAACATGCCAAAGTACGCCCAAAATTGATGTTTTGTTCGTCAGATAGACCGGAAAACTACAGATTCGTTTACCGCTTTAAATTATCACACCAGCAACGACAACATCTAGTCAAAGTAAAACCAGTTGTAAAAATATAGAATAAACTAACATTTACAGCATCAGTGGCTGGAATCTGCATGACGATTCAGACAGCAATCTAAGTGATAATAAAAAAAACACAAGACACAGTCATGTCAATTGTGAATTTCTATGTATTGCAAGCTCAGTCAGAGTTACATGTTTGCTTGTAGAATGTTTTTTATTGTTTTCAATGAATAAATATTGATAATTTTACATGTACTATCTTTTACCATAAAATTTGCTTTTTAAAAAAGTATTGTTAGTTCATTATTCCTGAAATGGACATACATTTTTGTATATTTAGTGACATACTGTTCCCTTTTCATGCCCCCCTTTGAAGAAAGAGGGGTATACACTGTTTTGCAGATGTCTGTAGGTCGGTATGTAGACCAATCCGTTTCCGGATGATAACTCAAGAACGCTTGGGCCTAGGATCATGAAAGTTGATGGAGAGGTTGGTCATCACCAGCAGATGACCCCTATTGATTTTGAGATCAGTATACATGTCAAAGGTCAAGGTCACAGTGACTAGGAACAGTTTAACGGTTTCCGGATGATAACTCAAGAACGCTTTGGCCTAGGATCATGAAAGTTGATAGGGTAATTGATCATAACCAGCAGATGACCCCTATTGATTTTGAGATCAGTAGGTCAAAGGTCAAGGTCACAGTGACCCAGAGCAGTTAAATGGTTTCAGGATGATAACTCAAGAACGATTTGACCTAGGAGCATGAATTTTGATAGGGAGGTTGGTCATGACCAGCAGATGGCACCAATTGATTTTGAGGTCAGTAGGTAAAAGTTCAAGGTCACAGTGACCAGGAACAGTTTAATGGTTTCCGGATGATAACTCAAGACCGTTTGGGCCTAGGATCATGAAAGTTAAAAGGAAGGTTGGTCCTGACCAGCAAATGACCCCTAAAGATTTTGAGGTCAGTAGGTCATAGTGTCACGATAAACCGGTATACCGGTATATTGCAATATGTTGCCAAACTGTATTGCATCGCGATACGCAGCCAACATACCGGTTTCCTATGGTATTTCCTCGCATTTTTTCTTTGTCAAACACGTTCCGCGAACTGCCATTTTTTTCATGGTTCATTCAATTGAAATATTAGTTAAAAAATTTAATCGAATAAATAAGCGTTCCGGGTCATGCAGGCGCTTACAGCAGTTGATTACCGCATGTATCCAATCTTTCTATGACAATGATTAGATATAAACAATATGGTAGACAAAAGTGCCTGCTTTAAAATTGTCGCAAACAAAATGGCAAAAAGGGAAATCTAAGGTCTCATTTCGGGTTAAAATTCGATCTGAAGACAAAGAAAATTGTTAATGCTATTGCAATCTGTTGGTTGTGCAATGGTACCGTAAAATACAAGGACGGGACAACTAACTTGAAAACGCATATAGACTGGCCTTCATCCGAGTATGAAACCGAAAGTAGTGCACTATTGCACATGTAGTAACTTTCACAGTGTAATTGACTTAAAACAGTTCTGCACACATATACATTTCTTATGTTACTTTCTAGTTTATGTTTATAGTCTTGAAACCCTCATATATTTCTAGTCAAAACCTTGAAAGTGATACATTGTATTTGTTTTAGCTTATCTTTACTTTCTACAACTTATTTGAAGAGTATGGAGGTGTATAAAGGTTTTACAGGATTAAAAGAATCTCAAGTCATAGCTCTAGTTTACGAAGCAATATATTGTGTTACATATTGCAGTACGACGATAATGTATTGCAATATATCATGGTATGCTTCAGGCGTATCGTGACACCCCTAGTAGGTCAAAGGTCAAGGTCACAGTGACCTGGAACAGTAAAAATGTGTCTGGATGATAACTTGAGAATGCTTGGGCTTAGGATCACGAAACCTAATAGGGAGGTTTATCATGACCAGCAGATGACCCCTATTGATTTTGAAGTCAATAGGTCAAAGGTCAAGGTCACTTTGACCTAGAACAGTAGAACTTTTGTGCCTAGTGACCAAATAATTTCTGTCCCTTGTGGAATTACTGAATGCATCAAGGGGGGCATTTCGTGTTCTACAAGCTCTAGTTACTTAGAATTCAGTTAAATTTTGATGCTTTTTCACTATTTCTCTGTTGTTACTAAATGGATTTTATTCACGATGCTGGCACCAAAATGCTATGAGTTATGCCCCCGTTTTACTAGAATTTAAGGATCAAGTTGAGATGCACTTCTGCTCTATCTCACTTATTTGATTCAAACTTAAAATAGTTGCTCCACACTTTTAGCCACATGATAAGACAGAATGTCATGGTGCATTACTTTTGCAGAAATTTTCCATGAATTACAACCTTTTCATACTTATTTAATGTTTTGATACATTTCTCTTTCCCTGTTATTGCTAAATACTTTTTACTTAAGCAATTGTTCAATGTATTCATCCACACAGTAGTAAATAAATACTCCAGTGACAACTCCTCAGGTGTGTGCCCAGTTTTCACTATCCAGCATCTAAATAGTCAAGCGCTCTGTCTCCTGTGACAGCTCTTGTTTCTTTTTCTAGGTCAATAACCAATCTCACTTGATCAAATCCCAGAACTATGATATGCATTTTGAGCAAATTATGCCCCCTTTTTGACTTAGAAAATCCTGGTTAAAGTTTTGTGTGCAAGTTACAATCTCCAAAACTAATGTAGATATTGAATTGCATAATATTTACTACAGTATAAATTGTCATATATCATGCATACATCTTGCATAAAGTTAAGCACTGACAGCCATATACTGAATTTTCTTAACCATTTGTTAACTTTCTGTCTTCTTAGTCTTACTTTTCTGTATTCTGTTGCATTTGACTTTTAGTTTTTAC
Organism: Mercenaria mercenaria; assembly: GCF_021730395.1. Lineage (NCBI taxonomy): Eukaryota > Metazoa > Mollusca > Bivalvia > Venerida > Veneridae > Mercenaria > Mercenaria mercenaria. The sequence continues at coordinate 63,407,351 of NC_069363.1, read as the reverse complement.
TAATTTGTTTTAGCTCGATTGTGATGAAAGCTTCAAGCTTATTGAAACCACTCTCGAGTCTGCTTCCTGGAAAAACCAGTACTAGTGTCATATGAGATGTCATGGTCGTGACCCCAGTGGGGCTCAAACCCCTGGATTGAGCGGCCGACACCTTATCCACTAGACCACCGCCCCGCTTGACTTTTTAGCTCACCTGTCACAAAGTGACAAGGTGAGCTTTTGCGATCGTGCGGTGTCCGTCGTCCGTCCGTGCGTCAGTGCGTGCGTCCGTCCGTCGGTAAACTTTTGCTTGTGACCACTCTAGAGGTCACATTTTTCATGGGATCTTTATGAAAGTTGGTCAGAATGTTCATCTTGATGATATCTAGGTCAAGTTCGAAACTGGGCCACGTGCCGTCAAAAACTAGGTCAGTAGGTCTAAAAATAGAAAAACCTTGTGACCTTTCTAGAGGCCATATATTTCATGAGATCTTCATGAACATTGGTCAGATTGTTCACCTTGATGATATCTAGGTCAAGTTCGAAACTGGGTCACGTGCCTTCAAAAACTAGGTCAGTAAGTCTAAAAATAGAAAAACCTTGTGACCTCTCTAGAGGCCATATATTTCACAAGATCTACATGAAAATTGGTCAGAACATTCACCTTGATGATATCTAGGTCAAGTTTGAAACTGGGTCACATGCCTTCAAAAACTAGGTCAGTAGGTCAAATAATAGAAAAACCTTGTGACCTCTCTAAAGGCCATATTTTTCATGGGATCTGTATGAAAGTTGGTCAGAACGTTCACCTTGATGATATCTAGGTCAACTTCGAAACTGGGTCACATGCGGTCAAAAACTAGGTCAGTAGGTCTAAAAATAGAAAAACCTTGTGACCTTTCTAGAGGCCATATATTTCATGAGATCTTCATGAAAATTGGTCAGAATGTTCACCTTGATGATATCTAGGTCAAGTTTGAAAGTGGGTCACGTGCCTTCAAAAACTAGGTCAGTAGGTCTTGAAATAGAAAAACCTTGTGACCTCTCTAGAGGCCATATTTTTTATGGGATCTGTATGAAAGTTGGTCTGAATGTTCATCTTGATGATATCTAGGTCAAGTTTGAAAGTGGGTCACGTGCCTTCAAAAACTAGGTCAATAGGTCAAGTAATAGAAAAACCTTGTGACCTCTCTAAAGGCCATATTTTTCATGGGATCTGTATGAAAGTTGGTCAGAACGTTCACCTTGATGATATCTAGGTCAACTTCGAAACTGGGTCACGTGCGGTCAAAAACTAGGTCAGTAGGTCTAAAAATAGAAAAACCTTGTGACCTTTCTAGAGGCCATATATTTCATGAGATCTTCATGAAAATTGGTCAGAATGTTCACCTTGATGATATCTAGGTCAAGTTTGAAAGTGGGTCACGTGCCATCAAAAACTAGGTCAGTAGGTCTTGAAATAGAAAAACCTTGTGACCTCTCTAGAGGCCATATTTTTTATGGGATCTGTATGAAAGTTGGTCTGAATGTTCATCTTGATGATATCTAGGTCAAGTTTGAAAGTGGGTCATGTGCCTTCAAAAACTAGGTCAATAGGTCAAGTAATAGAAAAACCTTGTGACCTCTCTAGAGGCCATATTTTTCATGGGATCTGTATGAAAATTGGTCTGAATGTTCATCTTGATGATATCTAGGTCAAGTTCGTAACAGGGTCATGTGCGGTCAATAACTAGGTCAGTAGGTCTAAAAATAGAAAAACCTTGTGACCTCTCTAGAGGCCATACTTGTGAATGGATCTCCATAAAAATTGGTCAGAATGTTCACCTTGATGATATCTAGGTCAAATTTGAAACTGGGTCACGTGCCTTCAAAAACTAGGTCAGTAGGTCAAATAATAAAAAAACCTTGTGACCTCTCTAGAGGCCATACTTTTCGTGGGATCTGTATGAAAGTTGGTCTGAATGTTCATCTTGATGATATCTAGGTCAAGTTTGAAACTGGGTCAACTGTGGTCAAAAACTAGGTCAGTAGGTCTAAAATTATTAAAATCTTTTGACTTCTAAAAATAAAAAAACCTTGTGACCTCTCTAGAGGCCATATTTTTCATGAGATCTTCATGAAAATTGGTGAGAATGTTCACCTTGATGATATCTAGATAAAATTCAGAACAGGGTCACGTACCTTCGAAAACTAGGTCAATAGGTCAAATAATAGAAAAACCTTGTGACCTCTCTAGAGACCATATTTTTCAATGGATCTTCATGAAAATTGGTCAGAATTTTTATCTTGATAATATCTAGGTCAAGTTCAGAACTGGGTCACATGAGCTCAAAAACTAGGTCACTATGTCAAATAATAGAAAAAACGACGTCATACTCAAAACTGGGTCATGTGGGAAGAGGTGAGCGATTCAGGACCATCATGGTCCTCTTGTCTTTAGATAGCAATGGACGTTTTAGCTTTTAACCAACTAAATAAATAAATTTTCATACTATCAGCTTGAAGTATCTGATATGGTTAGTGGCCTCCATGGCCAAGTGGTTAAGGTCGGTGACTTCGAATCACTTGCCCCTCACCAATGTGAGTTGGAGCCTCACTTGGGACGTTGAATTCTTCATGTGAGGAAGCTATCCATCTGGCTTATGGAAGGTTGGTGGTTCTACCCAAGTGCCCACTCATGATGAAATAATGCAGGGAGGGGCACCTGAGGGTCTTCCCCTACCATCAAAGCTGGAAAGTGGCCATATGACCTAAAATTGTGTCAGTGTATTAAACCTAACAAAGCAAACAAAAATAAAACTGATACAGTCTGCAACTATTCAACTTTATATTTAACTGAAAAGGAGAATTAGTTAGTAACAAACTTGACTGCACTGTAAATGTTGTACAGTGAAAACTGTCTAAAATGTCTTTCACACACCCTCTCCCCTATCCCCCTTCGGGCCTCCCCCAAAAAGTCATTTAGCACCAGTTCTTCTATCCAAAAATTACAACCTGTTGTCTTCCAGCACTTCCACAAATTTTATATCACCTTGTGTTCAGACATGTATCACACTTTTTTCAAATGTTAGTCACCCTGTTTTTCAACATGAAATTGTGCATCACCTGGCGGAGTAGAAATAGCAGTGTCATCTCATAAAATAGTAGCTTATTTTACAATGTCATCATTGCAAAGTGTCATCTTACTGTTCAATAACATCATGTCTTGCCAAACACTTTTATTGGATAAATGATTTTATAAGTCAACTGCTTCTGTTATAATAGCGAACTGATTTCATAAATAGACCTCAAAGTCATGCTGCATAATTATGGAGTTCATAGGGAATTGATGGTACTGATTTTTCGTTGCCAAGTGGGATCGATCCCTGTACGGTAACATGCGGTATATAGAATGAGATATATACTATCGAATTAGAAAATGTGTACTTCCGGCATGTGCACAGTTTAATCATATTTTATTGTATATATATATATATATATATATATATATATATATATAGTAGAGAGAATTAATTAATACGAACTAAATCACCACCACAATATACCAGACCAATTACGGCAAAGCGCCTAGCAGTAGAAACGAACACGCACATGCCACAGCAAGTCCACTAACCCAATAAGATTAGTTTCGATACTGCTTTATATACGAGCCCGAATTGTACTACACATTCGTACTGGTTCAACATTTGCATATATATACTCAAATCTCTGTTTTCATGTCTCACAAATCAGTAGTGACTTTTTAGTCTTTATAACTGATTGGGACCAGAGAAGCTATATTTTCTCTCTCTGAAAGTTAACTGGATCTCGAGGATACATTGAATATATATAGATAATTTGTGTTAAGGGATATAATTATATTCAGAACAGTTGACTTTCCCATACGTGAGATCCGCTAGGATACAAGTTCGCATTATAAATTATTATATAGTAGAGAGAATTAATTAATACGAACTAAATCACCACCACAATATACCAGACCAATTACGGCAAAGCGCCTAGCAGTAGAAACGAACACGCACATGCCACAGCAAGTCCACTAACCCAATAAGATTAGTTTCGATACTGCTTTATATACGAGCCCGAATTGTACTACACATTCGTACTGGTTCAACATTTGCATATATATACTCAAATCTCTGTTTTCATGTCTCACAAATCAGTAGTGACTTTGTCATGTATAATGAATTGGACAGAAAGCTATAATTTTCTCTCGCTGAAAGTTAATCATGGATTTCGAGGATAATTAATATATATAGATATGTGGTTAAGGATTATAAATAAATCACAACATATACTACCATACGTGAGAAGATCCGCTAGGCAACAAGTTTGCATTAAAATAATTATATAGTAACGATAATTATTTAATACAACTAATCACCACCACAATATACCAGACCATTACGGCAAAGCGTCCTAGCATGAACAACACGCACATGCCACAGCAAGTCCACTACCCATAAGATAGTTCGATACTGCTTTATATACGACCCCGAATTGTACTACACATTCGTACTGGTTCAAATTTGCATATATATACTCAAATCTCATTTTCATGTATCACAAATCATAGTGACTTTTTAGTTTTATAACTGATTGGGACCAGAGAAGCATATTTCTCTCTCTGAAAGTAACTGATCCGAGGAAATAATTGAATTATTACTAACGTAATCCTAGTAATTCAATTATAATTATATCAGAAAGTTACTTAATCAATAATCCCCCAAATACAGACATTACGAAAGCGCCTTAAATTATATATATATATATATATATATATATATATATTCTATACACACAAATACAACAGGCATACATAAATACATCAATGTAAATATACAAAAGAGTTGGGCCGGAAGTTAAAACAACATTATTTGAGGCCCTCAAATGTTTTCAAATTTTATGGGATGAGTTAAAGCCTGATCGATTCCCAACTGAGGCAGTGCCTAATTATGTCTACCACCACACAGTGGTGTGGGAGACATATTGATTTACTCCTGTCTGTGTGTGTCTGTTACAAATCTTGTCCACATTCTAAGACGAACATTTCTCATCCGATCTTTACCAAAGTTGAACGAAATGTGTTTGACCATAAGACCTCGGTCAAGTTCTATAACTAGCCAAATTGGCCCAGGCACTTTGGAATTATGGCCCTTGAATTACCGAAAATTCCGCCTTTTTACTCTTGTCCGTGCTCTAAGTCGAACATTTCTCATCCGATCTTCACCAAACTTGAACCAAATGGTTTTGACCATAACTCCTCAGCCAAGTTCATTAACTAGCCAAATGGCCCAAGCCACTTCAGAATTATGGCCCTTGAATTACCCAAAATCAGCCTTTTTACTCTTCAGAGGTATATTTGTAGTGAGTAAACAGTATATTAAGACAGACTTACTATTTAGATGATTAGGCAGTTGTTGGAGACATGCGATTTTCTCAAAAGCAGCTCTAGTTTTGTTTTTTTTAGAAAAAGGCTTGTGGCAATTTTGTTTTTGCTGTTTCATATTATTTTTCACAGAAAGCTTGGATTTTTTCATCCAGAATACCACCCCAACCCCCACCTTTTCTTTACCCCATTCTTATATTTTTCATATAGTTAAATTGTACTTGTCTTGTTGATGGATATTTGAGGCAACCTGTCACTACAGTTCCTGTTTGTGGCTGGCCTGCTTTCAGAGTGTTCCACTGGTTGTGTTTGCTGTTCTCTTACAGGAAGTCTACCCTTACCTTTTAGATTTTTATATGTAAGTTTGTTTTTAGTCCACTTGAACCAAAGGTTCAGGTGAGGTATTGGTATAGGTGGATGGTCTGGCATCCATATACCATCATCTGGGTCCATTGTCAACAGTTAACATAAACGTTATTTCCTCAGAAACTACTGGTCAGAATTACATTTGTACATCAAACCCGGTCAGTAGGTTACTGGCAAGGTCCTCAAAGGTGTTGATATGGCTCCAATTGACCTTTTTAGTGGCTATTTTAAAACCATTAACAGGGCTTTCGGTAGGTTCTGAAACTCAAGAGTCATTGACTCTTCAGCCTAAATTTTCAAGGGTCAAAATCAAATTTTCAAGACTTAAGATCAGCTTTCAGAGGTCAAGCTATACAGTCATAAATTTAATGCAACTCCACAAACTTGATCTAAAACAAATACATTAGTCTTCATACAAGTCTACAAGAAAACAAAACACGTAAATATATTTTATGTACTTTAATGAATAAAAAATCATGCAAGTGTACTTTGAACTTTCCATAAAGACTAAGTCATATATACATTTACTTCTTATTTCATAAATAAACTCCATTCATGTATAACAGCTAATGATTCCATCAAGTACTAAAATACGATGACTTAAAAAACTAATGAGCATTAATTATCAAGTCTAAACACATATTGTCAGAAATCTATGTCGTAATTATATAGATATACTCCTTTCATGTATAACAGCTAATGATTCCATCAAGCACTAAAATACAATGACTTAAAAAAACTAATGAGCATTATCAAGTCTAAACACATATTGTCAGAAATCTATGTTGTAATTATATAAATACAAAATGTATACCGGTATAGCGATAACAGCACAACACAGTCTGAATGTTTTGTTGTGTAAATTTATGACACTAGCAACTAAGTTATACATGTACATTTCACTTTCTTCTTTCTGTTTTTGTCATTCCATTGAAACGTTAAACAATGTCTTTGGCAGGGAAGTTGGTTTGGAGGGAATTACCTTCTTCAGTTATAAGGATAAGTTTGGCAACCTTATCATGTTTAAGTCGTGCTTTTGTCTTAAGGCAATTTTGTGTGAAGAAGCCCCTTTCACACGCAACACTAGTGAGAGGTGCTGTCAGTACATCCTTAGCAAGTACAACAAAGTCAGGGAAACACTCGCTATACTCTGTAATTACAGTCTGACATACAGTTGCTAATGATTGTCCTCTCATATTTTTCACAGTCATTTTGAACTGCATGTAGTCCTGGCGCATTCCCTGTGGGTCGATAAGTCCATCATATCCCTCGATTGGCCCAAGCCAGTCAATGATTTGTTCAAGATCGTCATCTCCATAACTGATAATGGCGGAGGTGGCTACAGGCAGCTTGCTTCGATTAAGAATTCGATTTGCAAGGGTAAGCTTAGCCATGGATTCTTCTGCAAACCGTGTGTCTATATTGTCTACAAGTCTGGCCAAGTAAGTGTCAGAACTTGACTGAAAGCCCATGCATATCTGGGGAATGTCCATCACTTTAACATCCAAGTATTTGCCTTCTGTCAGTGATTCAAAGGCATTTTTTAAGCACGCTCCATTTTTCACTTTGAAGCTTTCAAATGTGGCCTTCATGGAGGTTACATTTACAGTCACTGTTTCAATGTTCAACTTATCCCGTTGGAATAGTTTACACAGCTTGTTCACACACTGGAGCACATCAATCAGGAATGCTGTTCTTAGAATAAATCAAAAGAGACAACCAGTGGAAACTGGCTGGTTCCTTAAGGGTAACGTGAGTATCACCTTTATCGTCATTTAGCACATTCTGCATTTCTCTCAAGGCATTGTATCGAATAGCTGAGTTTTTGAAATACTGATACACTGGTGATAATCAGAAAAGGATTCTTCAACTTCATTACAGGCCTGGCCGGCACTCAAGGCCAGTCTATGGGTGACACAGTGTACCTGAACTAGTCTAGGATTAACTTTCCGTAACAGTGCACCAACACCACCTTTACGTCCTGTCATTATACTAGCACCGTCACTAGTCATGGACACCAGTCTCATCATATAAAGTCTATCTTAGCACACTGATCTGTGATAGCCTCTACTAATGTCCCAGCTTTACCCTTCCTAACACTGACACAGTCCACAAAGTGAATCACAGTGTCTGATGTATTTGTCTTAAAGTACTTGAAATAAATGTTCAGTTTCTTGTGAATAGTGATGTCAGTAGTTTCTTCAATAATCACCCCAACAAAATCACTAGACAGAATGTCGTTTTTCACCATGTCCTGAATGTGATCACTGATAGCATCAATCATTTGATCCCTGGAGTCAGCACCGGTGTAGATGGTAGCCTTATCTTGAAGAGCTGCACACCCATTTCCCGCTGAAGTTCAATGAGTTTATTGTGGGTACTCGGGGGAAGGTTGTTCTTTGCCACAAAGAACGCTGTTCTGATCTGGGCTTCCTGAAAATAAAAAATACATATTATTACGTGTGTGCTTCACTGATGCATATTTTCAATAAAATTTAAAAAATAAGTTCAGGCATACCCCAAGGCTCAGTTCTAGGTCATGCCATATTCAGACAAAAATAAATCTTGTATTTTTTAAAATCTATATACACAGTTGTTAATTATAATGTTTCTTTATAATGAATAATGATAGGTGTACCCCAAGGTTCAGTTATAGGTCATGGAATATTCATATTAGTTAATAATTATTGTAGAATATTTTAATAACTGAAATTCTACCAATTTTGAAAATCTTTCTAGAAGGTGTACCCCAGGTACAGTAGTTCTTTATATATTTTTAAACTGTTTATGTGATTGTTAAAATGTCTACTCATCTACTATACAAACCTTTGATGCAGAACTTTCTGAAGTCTGTCTAGATTCTTGTTTCTCAATAACGTCCTTAGTTGTTTGTTTGGAATGTTTGAGTAATCTAGCATTGGCTAATTCTAGGTGGCAAGGATTCTTATTTGCATGACGATCAAGTGCATTCTTTTGTAAGTTTGAACTACCACTGTTTGCGTAAGGATTGTTCTTTTTTGCTTCACGACACCCAAGTACAATACAACAACGTATCTCCATTTGTTTCTTTCATTTCTAACCATGCATTATTCACTAAGCCATTCAGTTCAGAATTTGCGTTAAATTTTAGACTTGGGTGTTTCAGCATCACTAACATCATTCTTAGAATGTTTGGTTGGCGTACCACACACACTGTCATTATCACTGTCATTAGATCATTTCTGACCACGTATAAATCCTAGATCAAATAGTTTTCTTTGAGCCATAGTGTCACAAAATACTCATGTAAAGTTCATAGCACAAAATTGCCACTTTTTCAAAGCATAAATCATGTCTGAACATTTTCGAGAACTAAATAAAAGTGAGTCTAATTTTTGCGTTCGGATAATTGCGGTACGAAAATGTGCTTATAATAACAATCAGATATGAGTAAAATTAATGTATTGAAATCGGAAAAAATGGAAAGATCAGAAGTGTTGTCCACTTGATTTCTCCTAATTATCGAACCAACAGACCTTTCATTATTGTCACCTACCTTTTGTTGTACCCCTTCAGTACGCCGCTAATTAACAAGTGATGCAAACAAGATAATAGGCTGCTCTTCTGTGCTTTGTTTATCAATTAACTTTTACACATTGATCAATAAACACCTTTGATAATGATGGTACTACATGTAGTTACAAACCGCGAGATGACCACGTGGCAGTCAGTGCGTGGCGTGATTGACATCTGTCAGTAGCTAATTAATATACGATGCTCCGCCTACTGCCATACTTCCACTTGTGGCAGCGAACAATATTAAAATTTACAAGGATTTTGATTGACAAGGGGCAGAACTTCCAAACTTGGGACGCATCAAAGAAAATTTCTAGGGGTCAAGCAGACGCATGGAGCATTTTTAGTGCGGGTCAAATACGAGTCTTTCCCTATTTTAGTGGGTCAAAACCCGGAACCTTTGGTCAACCAAACGCCCTGCCTTTAACCCTTACATTGCTAAATTTCTAAATAAAATGGACTGGTCCATTCAATTTTGGCAGTACCATTTATTAGTGGAAGGGGTGTTCACTGAAAATTTACTGACTGAATAGCGAAAAGTGCAGACCCCTATTGAATAACATGAAGAGAGAACCTTCCAGATCAAGTTTGATGAAGATCAAGCAGTTCATGAGAAGAAGTCACTTACAGGTATTTCTATTTTTAGTTCCAATGACCCCTAAAGGGGACCAATGTCCCCCCTTGAGCAAATTTGGGAGTGGACCTTATAAATGATGCTACATACCAGGTTTGATGGCAATCTATCATGTGCTTCATGAGAAGAGGTCATTTAACCTTTGCTGGCAGCAAGTGATTCCGCCTTTGTGACCAGTGCAGACTAAGATCAGCCTGCACCTTTTAGGGGCCACTGGAGCTAAATGTTGAAGTACCTTTTAAAAACTTCTTCTCACGAACCACTTGGTGTATCTTCATCAAGCTTTGTCTTTAAGGTACTCTCCCAAATTTGTTCAGATGTTGCCTCATTTAAGTTAAAGCTAGAAATATGTTTAAACGACTTCTCATGAACTGCTTCTCTGATCCTCATTAGAGCATGATAAGTAGTAGAAGTTCCTCTCACATTTTTGTTCAAATGAGGATACTAGGCCTCTTTTATGGTCTGCTGGAGCTAATAATGGTGATATCTTTAAACAACTTCTTTTCATGAACTTCTTGATGGATCTTCATCAAACTTGGTCTGTCTGTAGCATCATTATGAGGTCTTCTCCAGGTTTTGTTCAAATGGGTGCACTTGATCCCTTTTAGGGGTTGCTAGAGCTTAAAATAGAAAAACCTTTTAGTGACTTCTGCTTATGAACTGCTTGATGGATCTCATGAAACTTGGTCTGTAGCATCATTGTAAGATTCTTTCCCAAATTTGTTTTTATGGTGGCACTTAACCCCATTTAGGGACCACTAGTTTATACTAAACACATTTGGTACCGTTTATGATTAAGAAAGTCAGGTGAATGAATTGAATCTACTATGGCCCGTCTTGTAAAGTAACTAAAGTGCACGATAATTTGAATCACTGTAAAACAGGATATGGCCATGTGCTTGTATTTTTGCAACTTCATGTAGAACATTGTTTTTTTAAGGTTTGAAAGTTAATAAGTATACCATTCCCTCCTATCGGTGTAAGTAACATCCAATACTGGAAATAAATTAAATGCCACAGAAAAAAAATTAATGTACTTTTAAGTCTTATGATAATCAAAACCTGCAGCATGCTGCAGACGTTCAAGGTTGTTTTATCTTTCTTCACGCTTTTGGCTATCATATTTGCAAAAAATTCTATGACAGCACATCTGCTTCCGAGCTTTCTTTAAAACATCTTTTTCATTCACTTCTTTTTTCAGCTACGATGCTAGGGTAAATCTATCTTGACAAATGACAGAATTCTAGGTTCAGAACATCTAACTGTACATTTTTGTCGTTCAAAATGACCTTGTGAAACTTTCTCTGTGTTGAATTTTCAATAAGTTTTTTTTCTTCTTTTATACGATATTTTACCAGGATTTGAGGGCTTTGTCGATTGATGCATTATTTTTCAAACAAAAACATTGCCAATTAGACTTTCCTTGCTCTACACTGAGTAGAAAGAAAGTTTTTGTGTTCATTCAGCTCTGTATTTATTTATTGGGAATTGCCATATAATATGAAGTGTCACTCACGAGAAAATTAAACGCTACATGATCTTTTATAGTATAATGATTATTTTCGACAAAAATCACGACAAAATTAACTATAGCAAGGCAAGGACTAGTCCATTGCTTGTGGAATTAATGAGGTAGTATTTACTTGTATTAAGTGTGCCGGAAAAAGTAAAATGAGCTGCGGAGTATGAAGATTTTAAGTAAGTTTGACATTTAATATATCATTGTTTAATAGGAAAGTTTCAATTAAATGTTCACAAACCCAGTTAGCTTCGTTTTGTATACAAATGAAGCACAAGGCTGTTGGGTATTGTTGTGAAAAGTTTGATCTTCAGGCATAATGAAGGCCTATACAACAGAGTTACACCCATGCAGTCCTTGTGCATTGGTCGGAGGTTTCAAGAGACTATGCAATAGTCTTAACAACTTTAAACTTAATTTAAACTTCCTCGAAAAGGCGATGCATAAAATGTTGCATTTTTAAAAGTTAAATGTTTAGATTGTACTTTTTTTTTCTCAATGATTTTGTTTAAAAGTTTGAAAACCTTTCAAGGCCTTGATTGTTATGGCTTGTGAGAAAATATTTATTTTGTATTGATACAATGCGGCTTGTGTTAGATCAGACCTTGTCACAGATATTCTGAATTTTAATTTACGTTTAATTGACCAAAATTGTACGGCTATTGTATAAAGTCGCATGGGGATATTTTCGCAAACAGGAAACAGGTATGCATATAATGGCGACAGTCATTTTAATGCTTTAGATTTTATCATAATAAAGATGACGTTCAAATTGTTAGTAAGCGAAAATCTAAATATTTTACCATAATATTATCAATGAATATGGATTTTTAAACTTCACCAAGAAATCCATATTTAATATATCAACATGTGAAAGAATTAGTTTTAAAAAATTCTTTTTTCTGCATGCAAATTAAAATAAAAAATCAAGCTTGTTTGATTTTGAAAATCGCAAGTAATTTTAAGCACAAATCCAGTATTACCTATATTTTTAAAGATGTTTTAGTTTTACATTATATTTTGTTTGAGCCTTCTAGATTTTTAGCTTGACTTGACAATGTATATGAGCCATGCCATGAGAAAACCAACATAGTGGGTGTGCGACCAGCATGGATCCAGACCAGCCTGCGCATCCGTGCAGTCTGGTCAGGTTCCATGCTGTTCGCTTTTAAAGCCTATTGGAATTGGAGAAACTGTTAGCGAACAGCATGGATCCTGACCAGACTGCGCGGATGCGCAGGCTGGTCTGGATCCATGCTGGTCACAAAGCCACTATGTTGGTTTTCCCATGGCGTGGCTCATATGTTCAAAGAGCTATCCTACTCACATCTGCTTCGTCCACTTCCAGATTTCAGGCTAATATTTTGACGACCTTTGATACTAGTTAGTACATTAGTAGATTTCTATCAAACTTGAAACATTTGTCCCACATCATCATGGGCATTATATATGACAAGGTAGATGTCTCTGGTGACTCTTTCTCTGTTATTACTAAATGGATTTGCTTCAAACTTAAAGGGTTGTTTCTTATCATCACCTACATCATATAAGACAAGGTCCATCACTCGGAAATCAATAATTTGTTAATTATAACCCCCCTTTACTTACAATTTGCATCAATCTGTTGTTTCATATCCCAAAATTGAAATCATATAGGGTGCTTTCCATAACTCTGACACCAATATTTCATGAGTTATTCCCCCTTTTTAGCTCGACTTTTCGAAGAAAAAGTAGAGCTATTGCACTTGGCGTTGGCGTCGGCGTCGCCCTTGGTTAAAGTTTTTGATAAAGTCAAATATCTCTGTTACTATCAAAGCTATTGGCTTGAAACTTAAAATAGTTATTTACTATCAAAGTCTACACCAGGAGAAACGATCTCCATAACTCTATTTGAATTTTGACAGAATTATGCCCCTTTTTAACTTAGAATTTTTGGTTAAAGTTTTTGATAAAGTCAAATTCTCTGTTACTATCAAAGCTATTGACTTGAAACTTAAAATACTTATTTACCATCAAAGTCTACACCAGAAGAAACAATCCCCATAATTCTGATTTGAATTTTGACAGAATTATGCCCCTTTTTAACTTAGAATTTTTGGTTAAAGTTTTTGATAAAGTCAAATATCTCTGTTACTATTAAAGCTTTTGATTTGAAACTCAAAATGGTTATATACAATCAAAGTCTGCACCAAGAGACACAATTCCCATAACTCTGGTTTGAATTTTGACAGAATTATGCCCCTTTTTAACATAGAATTTTTGGTTAAAGTTTTTGATAAAGTCAAATATCTCTGTTACTATCAAAGCTTTTGACTTGAAACTTAAAATACTTATTTACCATCAAAGTCTACACCAGGAGAAACAATATCCATAACTCTGATTTGAATTTTGACAGAATTATGCCCCTTTTTAACTTAGAATTTTTTGTTAAAAGTCAAATATCTCTTGTTACTGTTAAAGCTTTTGACTTGAAACTCAAAATAGTTAGTCTACACCAGGAGACACAATTCCCATAACTCTGATTTGAATTTTGACAGAGTTATGTCCCTTTTTTAACTTAGAATTTTTTTTACTGGCAAAGCTCTAATTCAGAGTCAAGCACTGAGAAAAGTCGAGCGCGCTGTCTTACGGACAGCTCTTGTTAATTAGAATTGAAACTTCCTTATCTATTATACTTGTTATATAATGTATATTAGTCCAATCATCACTCACATCATATAAAAGGTGACACCAAAATTAATTGTCCTTTTAACATACATTTTTGTGCCCCATGTCACTATCAGACATGGAAATATAATCAGGCCGACAATTCTTGCTTTTTATGTTTGCAAAAATTGGAATGTGCAGATCAAAAGTTTCTGATTAAAAAGAATTAAAGGGAAAGGAAGCTGTACTGTTTGATCGACCTTATCTGTAACTGATTTTTTCTTGAATTGTGGCTCTGTTATGCAAAATTCAGATCATTCTATGAGTATCAGAGGGTCGAATTTTTTTTATATGTATATGTATTTTATATGTATTGTCAAATTTTTGCAAAATTAGGATTTTAAAATAATGCTAATAGAATAGGAATTTTACCAATCTTTGCATGAAAATGTTGTTTTTTTGCGAAGATATATTGCAAGTTTTTTTAACAATGCTTTGCCAAATGAAATCAAATCTGAATTTGAAAAAAAATGTTTAAAAAAAATGACTGAAATTAAATTGGAAAATCATCATGATTGTTTTTTTTATGATACGAATGAAATACTATTCAGGATATTTTTAGAAAATTTTAAAGTTCCTTTTAGAATCTACCTCCCACAGAGTTTTTTAGATTGATGTGTAATATCAAAATTTAAGAAAAAAAATCAGAAAAAAAACTTGTCTAATACAAGATAGGTGGATCAAACAGTTTTACAAGTAACCTGCATTTATAAATAACTTTTTTCATTCATTGATAATTGTGAAGTCTGACAATATTATGTTTGAAGGTTTAGAACATGAGGGACAAAGGAGGCAGCCATTTTAAGGGCTTGTAACTACTATCATAAATAATGAACTGAAATAATAATTTAAATACACCTGTAAATGGAAAAATGAATTTATTTACTTATGTTTTAGGTGCACAATAATTGCTATTTTCTTGATGAAAAATTTTAGTAAGTAAATTTTAAATAGTCACTACTACCCCGACAGTTTGTTCTTTATAACCATTGAAACCAAAATGTCTGGCAAATTGTTGTTAACTCAGTTTTGAAACTTGTACAATGTCACAGAATTTAAATGTATATATACATTGTACATACAGTAGTTTAAGGTAGTGTAGTGAAAAATATCACAAAGGAATTGGATTTATTATGGAAGAGTTATGACCCTTATACAGAACAGGGTGATTTAGAAAATTCTTAGAATTGGCCGCATACAACAAAACTTCAAAGTTGAAGTTGCATGTTTTATGAAGACAGATATCCCAGAATATTGTAATATTAAAATAAAAATGTGTTCATTGCTAGCATTGTATGCTAATAAATTATGTCCAGAAGAAAGTCACAGGTGCAATCAGGTCTTCATCATCTCTGGTGAATCAACAGTATTGATTGTGTATTTCTGTTCCTGGAAATCTGATGTGGCATATTGTGTTGCATCCCTGCTTATAGGTGATATTTTGGCACTACTGTGTCTGCAGGAGCTATTTTTAGTAACATGTTAACTGAGCCTGTCTCACTACTCATGTTGCCAGACTTTTGATATGTGAGTAATATGTGAAAGTTGTATATACCTGTGTATTTTAACTTGCTGGATTGCAAGACTGTATATGTACGTTAGGCAACCGTGCATGCTTCAGCCCCATTTCTGTTTATTTTATAAGAATTTTATAGTACAGTGAAAAAGTTGTCCAAACATTTATTTTCAACATAGAAAATACAAAAAAAATCATTTATGCTATTGAATGATGTTTTAAAAATATCGAGCGTAAATCCAGAGCTCTCCAAAAACAGCCATAAAGATAGTTCCTTCGTTTCTTGTAAAATTTCCCAACTTTATACTAAATTGAGTGTCAAACAGTCTGACACATTTTGAGATCAGTTGGAATTCTTTCCAAACTGTTGTCATAAAATTCCATAATTAACTTTTTTAATCGTACAGAAGTAAGCGTTTTTTTTTTTTATTTGAGAAGTTTTTATTTATAATGCAATCATGTACATATTAAGGTATTGAACCTGTTGATGAAACTATGTGATATTTGTGACATGCACGTAGGGGTTGGATATCAGTGATCGTGTCAAAAGTGTTTTGTAAAATAATTACATATAATTTCTGATTTCCTTCTATACTTTAATGTCCTTAAATAATTAAATGAATTAATTAGTTTGAACAAAAATTACCTTTTGTGCGTTTCCGGTATCATTACGAGTTATAGCAATGTTACAGTATCGTCATTTTTATCAAACAACTTTTGACAACATTTATTTCTATTTCAAATGTATTTATTCCACTTTTTTCATACAAATAATAATATTTTTTGTTGTGTTAGGGCAATTCAATCATCCTGTGTGTGTGTAAACTGATATTCTTCCACCTGACTATAAATGACTTCTCACAAGGTATATACGTTACTGCAGACGAAAAACCCTTCAGTGTAGAAAATCTACTCTAGTTTACCTACAGGGTAACAGTATCTCTAACAGAACTCAATGACAAAATCAGAGTTGCTATATTTCTAATTTGAACTTCCTGTTAAATGTTGAAATTCTTTAAAAGATTGGAATAACGGACTTGGGATATATTATTGTGTAGAAATTCAAAAGAACACGAATAGCAGGTAAAGTACACATGTAACTGTACACCTTCTTGTTATGAATTTTGAAACCTTTCCACCATTTTGGTATGAGCTGCCAAATTACAATATGGCTGCCACTGTTTACGGTAGCAGATTTCTGCTACAGAAATCAGTGGTGGATCTCTTATTTGAGATTAAACATTGAAATGAGAAAATAAAGTAGATGAATACTAAAAAATGTTTTTATTCTTTTTTCTGCTGTATAATATACTATAATGCTACTTTTGGAGAATGTAATAAATCTCGGGTGGGCATGTGTTAGTAAAGCTGGGCATGTGTTTGTTTTGAAAAATAAAGTATGGCGCATGGATTTATTCTACATTTTCTTTTATTGTAATGAAATATCTTTTATTAATTTTGGAATCAGAAGAGCTACTGACAGTCTTGGAACACAGTCTGTGCCAGGATATTTATACACATATTTTTGAATCACAATTCACCCTGTTTTTTAGATACATGTACGTTTTTGTTACCAAAAGGTATCGAAGAATTTGACATTGATTTTTAAATAGTGAAAGAATTTGGTTTATTGAAAACACAAAATATCGAGAAAGCTCATTTGGCAGTGAGAAGGGGGGACTTTCATCTAGTTTGCCTCGCACTAACTTGTTTTAGTGTTGCTAGTATTTTATCTGACCATGTAACAAATCTGCCAGGCTTACCCAGTGGCAGATTGGCATTTTTTGTCAACTTTAACAATGGTCAGTAGACACTTATGCTACACTTGTAAACTATATTGTTCAATCATATTTTCTTTTGTACCACTCCTATGAAATTACTGTATATATACAAGCCAGACATAATGAAGAATTCTACACCCTAATATGAGGTTTAAACAGATTGGTCACTGTTTAAATTCCATTCAGGGTCTTAGTTTATTTTGTAATAAAAAAAAAAGTAATTTTAAGGTCAAGATCACAGATAGCTATATTTAAGAGAAAAAATTCCAGTGTGATCATTATAAAGGTGTTTTAACAGTTTATAACTTTGGTTAGTATTGACTTACTGTCACCAAACTTTGTAGATAACATTTAGCTTATATATCAAGAATTGGCTTTGGGTTATTTTTGGTATCACTGAACATTAGTAAAAATAGAAAAATGCTCAATATTTTTTGTTTAGGTAACCTATTGTCAGCAAACTTGGTGCGTAAATAGCTTTTGGAGATCCCTTGGGTCATGGTCACTGTTACTAAAGAAAGGAAAATGGTTTCTGCTTAGGAAATGAGTTGATTTAATTAATCTGCATACTTTGACAGTTCCACCCTGGTGCAGTGTTGGTCTGTTGTATCTTTTGCAATGTTAAAAGGATGGAATGTGGTTCAAATCCTGGTCCAGGCCATACTGTAACAAGATCCACAGGGCCAAGGTCACTGTTACTAATAATAGAAAAAAAACAGTCTCCCCTCAGTAATGACTTAGAAGTGACCAATTACAATGAAACTTGGTGTGTAGGTTGCTTGAATGAAAACAAAGTTTGGGATTGCATATAGGGTCACACTGTTAATAACAAATGACATAAGTCAGGAATGATGAATGACAATGAGTCAAATTTATGCTTGCTGTATCTGTACTTCTGAATAGCATGATTTGATGCAGTCAGATATGTATTAATAGAACATTAACCATTCTTTAAATGGCGTAATGCAAAGTTTGAAAACCTGGTTACCTTAGGAGAAGACAGTTCCTATGGCATTTTGGCATGGAGAAGATTGAAACTTAATCTAAAAACTGGCTATGTGCAAGAAAAGGTGATGTTATAACACCCTAAGAACCTTCGAGTTAGTCACCTTAGGAGAAATTTTAATACTTTGTGAAGAGTGTGTTACACCAGTGTTAAGGCCAGTATTGACCATTGAAACTGGACCCTTCTGTGAAAGTTCATACATATATCTGTGATGCTGCAAAAATTGTCAAATACAGTGAAAGACTTATTAACATTACAGTTTTCACAGCTGATTCCACCAAGTTTCAGTTTTAGCAAAAATACAAAGGAATTTTTAAATACTTAAATCGAAAGAAGTTGTGTTTATAGATTTACTTTGCTTTTTTTTGTTCTATAATTATCCTGTTTTTCTTGGTAAGACAGGTGTCAGTTGACAATTTGTTGCTACATGCGCCTACAAGGAACCTTAATAACGATTCTATGAAAAATTAATGAACGACAGAAGGCAAAGAGGTTTACTAATTGCAAAGAATTCAAGTTATTTTAATGCCTCACCATTGAGATGGTGAGTGGAGCACACAATATAATGTTAATGACTATGCATCGAAGCATCCATTTGATGTACGTGTTTGGAAAATCAGGGTTTTTTCTAGCTAATTTGGGAACATAACCTATACCCCCAAAATTGGGAATTTTGATGCGTAAATGTTCCAAATTGGGAAATATTTAGTCCCATAGGATATAGCAAGGATGTGTTTTAGCACTTTCCCATACACTTGTTTCACATTGTACAACCTCTTTAACATACTTCCATTACAAAATTGTCCACAATTTGGTCAATGTTTGTGCAATTTTGATGAAATTTTTTTCAGAATGTAGATTGGGAATTTTTGCACTCATTTTGGGAAAAATACATACTTTTTGGCATAGGGAATATAGCCGAATAACGGCTATAAAAACGGCCGGAAAAAAACCCTGAAAATTGTGTTCATCTCAAATAAGTTGGCATGCATGACCACCTTAACAAGGCAAGTGTATGGCATGCAAGACCACTAGCACAAAGGTGAAGGTCAAACAAAGAGGTTACGGATTTCAGGGGCTTAATTTGTTTAACAATTGAAGTACAAGGTGGAATTTGCAAAGTAGAGGGGGATCTGAAGGTCCTCCCACTTAGATCTTTATTTGTTACAGGTAAAAGTAGCCGAGGCCTGAGTCTGCTGAGACCACTATACTAGGGTGAAATCCCTGCCCCCAAGCCCTTGACAAAACCCCTTGAGGAAATCCCTGGGATTTACAGTATTTTTTCATGGCTAGTCTATAACTTTACATGTGTTGATGGATATTCAAAGGATATTCAAATAACTTGGCACAAACATTCTTGGCAGCTAGAAGATGTGTTAATTGCAAGACCCTGACCTCTAACTCAAGGCAAAGGTCACACTTACTGGTCAAAGATTTTATGTCCCTTTTCTTATTTAGTGTGTTACTTTAATATGCATGTACAGCCACCCCATAACTTTGGTATGCCCAGGTGGATATTCAAATAGTTTAGTAAAACATTCACCATAATAAACAAGATGGCATGTGCAGGAGTCAGATCCATACCTAAATGGTCATGGTCAAATCCAAGGTCAGGAGGTATTTAAAGCCTTTTTATCAAGTCTATAATTTCTTTATACCATAGAAAAGATAGATTTTCATATAACTTGGCATAGATAGGTTTTCATATAACTTGGCATGGGCCTCCATGGTCGAGTGAATAAGGTCGATGACTTTGACAGAACGTTTAGACTGAATCACTTGCCCTTCATTGATATGGGTTCGAGCCTCACTTGGGGCATTGAATTCTTCATGTGAGGAAGCCATCCAGCTGGCTTACGGAAGGACTATGGTTCTACCAAGGTGTCCACTCGTGATGAAATAATGCAGGGAGGGGCACCTGGGGTCTTCCTCCACCATCAAAGCTGGAAAGTCGCCATGTGACCTAAAATTGTGTCGGTGCGACATTAAACCCAACAAAATAAATAAATATAACTTGGCATGGATAGCTTTTCATATAACTTGGCATATACATTCACAATAACAAGATGACTTCATAGATAGATTTTCATATAACTTGGCATAGATAGATTTTCATATAACTTGGCACATACATTCACAATAACAAGGTGACTTCTTAGATAGATTTTCATATAACTTGGCATATACATTCACAATAACAAGATGACTTCATAGATAGATTTTCATATAACTTGGCATAGATAGATTTTCATATAACTTGACATGGATAGATTTTCATATAACTAGGCATATGCATTCACAATAACAAAATGACTTCATAGATAGATTTTCATATAACTTGGCATAGATAGATTTTCATATAACTTAGCATATACATTAACAATAACAAGATGACTTCATAGATAGATTTTCATATAACTTGGTATAGATAGATTTTCATATATCTTAGCATATACATTCACAATAACAAGATGACTTCATAGATAGATTTTCATATAACTTGACACATACATTCACAATAACAAGGCGACTTCTTAGATAGATTTTCATATAACTTGGCATATACATTCACAATAACAAGATGACTTTTCTTATGGATTACCAAACGGTCACAGTGAGGGTTCAGTCTAAACGTTCTGTCAAAGTGAACATGTTCTGTCAAAGATATCACACTGTTCTATGTACTATAAAAATATGAAGTACTGATGAGCATAGAGAAAGATTTTCATGTAAAAAAGTAAGTGATTTATAGCCTTTCTGTATATATTTATTTTTTTGCTAGCCAATTATTTATGTCTCCATTGATATAAAAAAGAAGAGTAACTTTTCTATAACGATGAAATTTCTAACAATATAGATTTTATGAGTGTAATAAAGCAAGTCATAAATGACAATAATAGATTCCGTTCAGCTTAAGATGACTTTAGCTGATGAAAAAAGATAAACGGTTAATACCGAAGGAAGTTTTACATATTTTAGCTATGTAATTACCATAGTGAATTTCCTCCACATACGCTCTTCATAGAATTAATATAATGTAACAACAACAACAACAACTGAATAAGGTGTTTGATTTCTTCTGTTTTCTTTCTTTTTATGATGAAAATAGTCAAGGTGATTATTCGGTCCTTTTCCAGAGAGCAAAAGGGAGGAAGATTTCATTTTTCGGTCAGTAATCCTTTATGGTGACTAAGCAGAAAGAAGATATGAAATGTTTCAGGCAGTGATCCTTTTTAGCTTGACTATTCGAAGAATAAGTAGAGCTATCCTACTCACCACGGCGTCGGCGTCGGCGTCACACCTTGGGTTAAGTTTTTCGTACCAGTCCACATTTTGACAAAGTCTTTTGAGATAAAGCTTTGAAACTTTCAACACTTGTTTACCATCATCATGGCCAGTTATAGGCAAGAGCACATAACTCAGTCAAGGATTTTGGCTGAATTATGGCCCCTTTTGACTTAGAAATCATGGTTAAGTTTTTCGTACCAGTTCATATTTTGACAAAGTCTTTTGAGATAAAGCTTTGAAACTTTCAATATTTGTTTACCATCACCATGTCCAGTTATAGGCAAGAGCACATAACTCCATCAAGGATTTTTGCTGAATTATGGCCCTTTTTGGCTTAGAAATCTGGGTTAATATTTCATACCAGTTCATATTTTGACAGTCTTTTGAGATAAAGCTTTGAAACTTTCAACACCTTTTTACCATCACCATGTCCAGTTATAGGCAAGAGTACATAACTCCATCAAGGATTTTGGCTGAATTATGGCCCATTTTGACTTAGAAATCTTTGTTAAGTTTTTCGTACCAGTTCATATTTTTGCAAAGTCTTTGACATATGGCTTTGAAACTTTCAGTCACTTGTTTATATCACATGTCCATTATAGGAAAGAGACATAACTCCATCAGATTTTGGCTGAATTATGGCCCTTTTTGATTTGAAATTGGTTCATTTTCGTACAAGTTCCATATTTTGACAAAGTCTATTTGAATAGCTTTGAAACTTTCAACACCTGTTTACATATGATTCCATTATAGGCAAGAGTACATAACTATAATTTGACTGAATTATGGCCCTTTTGACTTTAGAAATTTTGTTAAGTTTTTTCGTACCAGTTCATATTTTTTGTAAAGTGTTTGACATATGGCTTTGAAACTTTTATCACTTGTTTAGTATAATAGTCTCTATCTGTAGGAAAGAGAACATAACTCTGTCATCTATTTTGGCTGAATTATGGTCCTTTTTGGATTTTGAAATTGGTTCTGTTTTCATACAAGTCCATGTTTTGTCAAAACTATTTGACATATGGCTTTTAAACTTTGAACACTTGTTTATCATTATGATTTCCATCTGTAGGCAAGAGTACATAACTATTTTGACTGAATTATGGCCCTTTTTGGACTTTGAAATTGGCTCATATATTGCCATTTAGTGCAAGACTTATCGAAATCAAAGTAATACAGGAACATTGTTTGTCTAATCTATTTATTCCTTTTGTCTGAATATCCGTGGAAATATTTTGACCCCATTCTTCAATCAATTCTTCGAATAGTCGAGCGCGCTGTCATCAGACAGCTCTTGTTTCAAGGTGATTTTCTAGGAAGATTCATATAATTTTCAGTCAGTTATCCCCTTTTCAAGGTGATTATTTTGGTGTTTTAAAGATGACTAAGCATAAAGAGGATATGAAATTTTCAGTCAATGATCTTTTTTTTCATGGTAATTATTTTAGTGCTTTTCCATTATATTAATATTATTATGTATATCTGTTATAGTGAAAAATCCATAATTTAGTTTTGTTGACAAACAATATCGGTCAATATCTACAGTGAAAAAGGTCATACTAGTAAATTATCTTAAACATGCAAGCACTCAGGGATTGGAATATATGTTTTGTTTGTTTGTTTGTTTTTGGTTTAGCGCGATTTTTCAACCCTTTTAATCAGTGGGAAGTTAATCTAACCAGTGTTCCTGGATTCTGTACCAGTAGTAACCTGTTCTTCGCAAGCAACTTCCATTTTCACGGTGGAAGATGAACATTTCAGACACAATGTCTTTCATCACATTGTCAGCGAGGGAGAACATACGCCTCACCTGGGATTCGAACTCACAGCTCTATGATCCATAGATCTGTGCTCTCCCTGTTGAGCCAAGCAGGCAGACTAGGATTGGAATATAAGATAATGGGATAAAATCGTATTGTTATGTTTCATCAATAGTAACACATGTAACAAAGTAAAGGAATTTTGTAAAATGCAGTGTTTTGTGAAATTAACTTTTTATTAGACAGAAATATTTGTGTTAACATTAATTACGCCAGTGATTTTTCATTCAGGTGCGTTATACATTCGACTGATTTTGTTTTCTGTTCTTTATGTCTTTCAAAGCGTTTCATTGGCTAAACTGAAAAGGTTAAAAACAACTCAAAATGATAATTACTATGACTGGTATAGTGAATGTTATCAGTACAGTCGCTTTAACTGTCTGTCTTTTGTAGTATCGACCTGGGCTGGCGAAATTTAGGTGGTCAAAAAAACCCTTTTCAACTTAATACTTTTATATTTCAACATTGTTCATGCCCTCATCTTTTGTCACATTGGCACTGCCATCACGGGTTGTCTGGTGCATTGAAAATTGCGCATAAGTTGTTAAAGAAACACAAAACAAATTTTGCCAGCCCACTTAGCTCAATAGAGAGAGCACAGATCTACGGATCGCGTGGTAACGAGTTCGATCTCCGAACAGAGCATAATATTGTTCTCCATGGTGACTTGATAAAATACATTGTGTCAGAAATCATTTATCCTCCACCTCTGATTCATGTGGGGAAGTTGGCAGTTACTTTTGGAGAACAGTTTGTACTGGTACAGAATCCAGGAACACTGGTTAGACTGCCCGCAGATACATAACTGAAATACTGTTGTAAAACGGCGTTAAAGCCACCCCAAAAAGAAGAAAAAAATATCTTTGTACCTTGGCTTCCTAACCACAATTAACTCTGCAAACAAGGAGCTGCAGCTTTAAACCTTACTCATCAGAAGTTAGCATTGGCGACTCAGTTGGCTAGGTTTTTATGTGTAACCACTAGTGGGAATCCTGAACTGGATTGAATCTTCACATACTTGTTCTCTGAATTTCTAAAATATGCTGAATTCCGTTACGGTGCCCCATTATTATCGCATTAGCTGTACGCTCGATAGTCAAAAGATTCTGGTAAGTGCCGTTTTAAATAGACGCTGTCTGTAAACAGTTGCTGTCTTGGTAAATTGCAGGGCAAGTACAAATTTTAGCAGGATGAGTGAAAATTCTTAGCAGCTCCTCCTGCAGGGCGTGTTCCTTTCAAACAATTTGTTGAGCCCTGGAACAGATGAATTACACAGATCGACCTTAGTGTTGGTGTAGTTGATGGTTAAATGAGTGGTATCAGTAAATGTTTGTGTGAATTTCAAGTATAGATCTAGCTCTTGTAGACATCTCTGTGTTGTTGGACTGGTTATGCTTCTTTGAACACATTGAATTCAAAAGCGGAAATTAAGAAATTCCATTTAAAAGACATCTACATAGATTCTCACCAAACTTTATTTTTATTATCATTCAAAAAAGCTGTGTCAGCTTTAGAGCTATCATTAAAAAGTGATGCCAGTATCATTTTAAGGTTATGGAATAAATCATTAAGACATAGAAATATTTGGTAAACAGACAACATCTTTACCAAGAATCTACCTGTCCATTACATGTTCTACCATACTGTAAGACTGGGTACTTAAAATATTCTCAGGGGCCTCCGTGGCCGAGTGGTTAGAGTCGTTGACTTCAAACCATTTGCCCCTCATCGATGTGGGTTCGAAACCTCATTTGGGGCGTAGAATTCTTCACGTGAGGAAGCCATCCAGCTGGCTTACGGAAGGTCGGTGGTTCTACCCAGGTGCCCGCTCGTGATGGCATAGTGCACGGAGGGGCACCTGGGGTCTTCCTCCACCATTAAAGCTGGAAAGTCGCCATATGACCTAAAATTGTGTCGGTGCGACGTTAAACCCAACAAAATAAAATAAAATATTCTCAAAAAGTTATCCCCCTTTAAAAATGAATGCCATTTGTAAAGAAATAAAAACAAACAGTTGTTCCACCTAGTTGCACTGGGACATTATTGCAAATGCATCAAAAGGAAGATATGCAACAGTTCTTTGAAAATGTGGATTTTTAAAGGCCTTGAACTGTCGAAAGTGTGGCCCTTTATGTAGTCCTTTTCTGGAATTCCATTTATATTTTAGTAAATTGACAGTCGTAATATACATGTTTATATGCTGTTCAATTTTCTTGTAAAACAGCCCTTTCTATGATTTGGTGTTTGAATTTTTATGCCCCCAGCATCTACTGATGCGGGAGGCATATAGTGATTGTCCTGTCCGTCCGTTCGTCCATCCGTACGAGGTTAACCAAATGGGACCATTTTGTCTAGTATCAATATCCCTTACTAGAATGAATTGATACTAATGCAGATGTAACCTGTGACCATTCCTCATCGTCAGACATCACCTGACTTCAGTTTGACTTTGACCTCATTTTGGACTTAGGTTGCTTTATATGGGCCATCTCTTGGTTAGCCAAATGGGACCGTTTCCCTTAGCATCAATACCCCTTACAAGAATGAATTGATACTAATACAGATGTAAACTGTGACCATTCCTCATCTTCAAATATCACCTGACCTCAGTTTGACCTTGACCTCGTTTTGGACTTAGGTGCAAAATCTATCGACAAGGATGCCACTGGGGGCATCAAGCGTTTATTGAACGCAGCTCCTTGTTTTTCTCAATTTTAGAGTATGGAAATACAACAAAATGTTAAGGTGGCTGGGTAACCATATTTATTGTTTTTTGTTTTTTTTTCGTACCCAAGTATGTGTTAGTATGATACGAAAAGCGGGGAAGCTGCCACAAACCAAGATCAATATGTTACGAATTCAGTGATTGGTTGCAGGAACAAGTGACCTGTGACGTAAGCTGCACAATGCGGAAATATTGGAAGTTTTCCGATTGTTTGTCTATTATTAAAATGGGGGTGTACAGCAATATGAATATAACTATAAAACGTAAGTCTGTACGATAAACTGACAACTCAATTTTGACGTTTACATTATTCATGATTGAGTTTACATTTATCCATTGTAGTAATTGTTAAAAAGATTTAAGGTATAGGTCCATGTTTCGGAGAAAAAAGTTCGAACGTCATCAAATTAAAGATAGAAAGCATTGTTTTACATGAAAATTTAACAGCATATAAAACATTTATATTATTCTACAAAACCATTGTCAATTTACTCATATATGTATTGAATTCTGGAAAGGGACTGCATGAAGGGGCCACACTTCTGGACAGTTCAGCGCCTTTAAAAACTCACCATTTTTTAAAAGCTGTTACATGTCTTCGTTTTGATGCATTTGCAACATCGTGCGAGTGTTTAAACTTTACATAGCTAGGTAAAACATCGTTTTTGACAATTGTTTACATTTATTTCTTTACAAATGGCATTCTTATTTAAAGGGGGACAACTCATTTAAAATATTTTAAGTATCCAACTCTGTGGGACAGAACAGTAAAACATGTATTGGACAGATAAGTTGTGTGTCAAGATACTGTTCATTTACTAAAAAATTCTGTTGTTTTGTGATATACTGCTAAACCTTAACGGACAGTGAAATTTGTTAGAGAACACCCCCCTAAAAGGATGTAACCTGCCAAAAGGTGTCTCAAAAGACATTTTGCCGCCAATTTTTGGTTGGTTCTATTATTGTTGTAGGGGTGTTATTAAAACAAGTTAAGGAAGTAGCTCCACAAGGTATATTAAACCAATTTTTTTTTCACAATACCACTGTAACTTGTCCAGTTATGTAGACTATGCCAAAAACAGTCAAGCCTTTCCTTTTTAAAAGGATCTTTATTTCTGGCCTAATTTTACTGTGGCAACAATTTTAAAGATACTGTAGAAGAGGCATATTTAGGAAGTGCATGGAGAGGTTGAACACAGTCTCTGCTTTAT
Organism: Mercenaria mercenaria; assembly: GCF_021730395.1. Taxonomy (NCBI): domain Eukaryota; kingdom Metazoa; phylum Mollusca; class Bivalvia; order Venerida; family Veneridae; genus Mercenaria; species Mercenaria mercenaria. The sequence continues at coordinate 63,379,856 of NC_069363.1, read as the reverse complement.
ACATAACATTTAACAGATCAGATTATATATCCTTTCTCATCATTAGATTGTTTTTCCCCATTATTATCCACTGCAGTGACACCTGTTATGAGTGAAATCAGAGAAGCAGTATGATTTTAATGAGTATCAGATAGCAAGGAAAAATATCATTTACTACAAATACAGACCTGAAAAGCTGAAGTTAAGTCTTCTCCTTTGAAATTGATGTCTGAAGATTAAAATAAAATTTGGTTTATAGAAAAAGAACAGTGATATTTTTTACTCAACTGATTATTAAATGTAAATTACTATCCTAACTGAATTATGGTTATTGTGGCAACCTAAAGGAAAATCTTCGACAAACCAATGAAGATGATCAAGAACAAGGTGATTTTAACCAAATTAGATAAGCTTTCACAGAAAATGGTCACTTAGTGACCACACCCTACACTAAAGTAGGTAACGGTTACTTGATTTTTATCTTGATTGTTCGAAGAATAGTCTGAGCTATTCTACTCGCCCTGGCGTTGGCGTTGGCGTCGGCGTCACAACTTGGTTAAAGTTTTGTATGCTAGTATGTATAGATATAATTTAAAGGCATTAGCTTTGAAACTTTGCACCTAGGATAATTAAACTTGATAGGGAGGTTGGTTGTAACCAGCAGATGACCCCTATTGATTTTGTGGTCAGTAGGTCAAAGGTCAAGGTCACAGCAACCCGGAACAGTTTTATGTTTTCCGGATTATAACTCAAGAACTCTTGGGTCTAAGATCATGAAAGTTGATAAGGAGGTTGGTCATGACCAGCAGATGACCCCTATTGATTTTTGGGTCTCTAGGTCAAAGGTCAATGTCAAAGTGACCTGGAACAGTAAACCGTTCCCGAAGGATAACTTGAGAATGCTTGGGCCTAGGATCACGAAACTTGATAGGGAGGACCAGCAGATGACACCTTTTGATTTTGAGGTCAGTAAGTCAAAGGTTAAGGTCAAAGTGACCCAGAACAGTTAAACCATTTCAAGATGATAACTTGAGAATGCTTGGGCTTAGGATCACGAAACTTAATGGGGAGGTTGATCATGACCAGCAGATTACCCCTCTTGATTCTGAGGTCAGTAGGTCAAAGGTCAAGGTCACTTGGACCCAGAATATTAGAACGTTTATGCACATTGACCAAATAATTTCTGTTCCTTGTGCAATTACTGAATGCATCAAGGGGGGCATTTCGTGTTCTACCAGCTCTTGTTTAACTAGTATCTCAGCAACCATTTGTGGGAATGGATTGAAACTTTACAAACTTGTTTCATGTGATGAACTGATATGCATAACAGAAGTTCAGTAACTACATTTTGCATTTTTAGCTCACCTGAGCACGAAGTGCTCAAGGTGAGCTTTTGTGATCGCCCTGTGTCCGTCATCGTCCGTCCGTCCATCGTCCGTCGTCAACAATTTGACTGTTAACACTCTAGAGGTCACAATTTTGACCCAATCTTAATGAAACTTGGTCAGAATGTTACCCTCAATACAATCTTGGACGAGTTCGATATCGGATCATCTGGGGTCAAAAACTAGGTCACCAGTTCAAATCAAAGGAAAAGCTTGTTAACACTCTAGAGGTCACAATTTTGGACCAATCTTAATGAAACTTGGTCAGAATGTTACCCTCAATAAAATCTTGGATGAGTTTGATATTGGGTCATCTGGGTCAAAAACTAGGTCACTAGGTCAAATCAAAGGAAAAGCTTGTCAAATCAAAGGAAAAGCTTGTTAACACTCTAGAGGTCACAATTTTGACCCAATCTTAATGAAACTTGGCCAGAATGTTGCCCTCAGTAAAATCTTGGATGAGTTCGATATTGGGTCATCTAGGGCCAAAAACAAGGTCACCGGGTCAGATCAAAGGAAAAGCTTGTTAACACTCTAGAGGTCACAATTTTAACCCAATCTTAATGAAACTTGGTCAGAATGTTACCCTCAGTAAAATCTTGGACAAGTTTGATTTTGGGTCATCCGGGATTAAAAACTAGGTCACCAGGTCAAATCAAAGGAAAAGCTTGTTAACACTCTAGAGGTCACAATTTTGGCCCAATCTTAATGAAACTTGGTCAGAAAGTTACCCTGAATAAAATCTTGGATGAATTTGATATTGGGTCATCTGGGGTCAAAAACTAGGTCACCAGGTCAAATCAAAGGAAAAGCTTTTTAACACTGTAGAGGCCACATTTATGACTGTATCTTCATGAAACTTGGTAAGAATGTTAATCTTGATGATCTCAAAGTCCAGTTTGAATCTGGGTCACATAGGGTGAAAAACTAGGTCACCAGGTCAAATCAAAGGAAAAGCTAGTTAGCACTCTAGAGGTCACATTTATGACCGTATCTTAATGAAACTTGGTCAGAATGTTAATCTTGATGATCTATAGGTCAGGTTCAAATCTGGGTCAGATGGAATAAAAAACTAGGTCACCAGGTCAAATCAAAGGAAAAGCTTGTTAACACTCTAGAGGCAACATTTATGACTGTATCTTCATGAAACTTAGTCAGAATGTTAATCTTGATGATCTTTAGGCCAAGTTTGAATCTGGGTCATGTGGGGTCAAAAACTATGTCACTGGCTCAAATCAAAGAAAAAGTTAGTTAACACTTTAGAGGCCACATTTATGACCATATCTTAATGAAACTATCTTGATGATCTTTAGGTCAATAGGTCAGGTGAGCGATACAGGGCCTTCATGGCCCTCTTGTTACATAGTTGCACCCCTTTTGAGCTCACCCTGTTGAAAGTTACCAGAGCAGGGTTCTAGCCAGGATTTTGTTATAGCCAGGCTCTGCTGAATTATAGCCATGTACACTTTTTAGCAGTTTATGGCAATAATCGGTTGAGATGTCACAGAGCTCCAGATAAGCTTTTGGTGCAATTTTATATTTATCCATAACTTTTTGTCTCAATTGGGTATTGGAAATCTGAATTGGGTAAAAATAATATTATTACCAAGGCTTTTCAAAAGTAATTGGGTATTTGCTAAAACCAATTGGGTATTTCACCAATCTCGCACAAACAATATTTTTTTTCTTGTGGCTAAATTGTACTGGATGAAACAGCTTACTGTAACAGTATATATCATTAGACCAGGTTTGACTATTTTTCTACATGCCTGTAAGCAAGGTAAACAAGTGTATTTTAATTTATAGTTCTAATTATGTGTAACTTTAACCAAGAATAATTTTTTCTCCAATGGTTTAATGTTTTCTGGGATACTTTCGTGCTTTCCCGTAAGATGTCGGCCAGTATCGGTGGCACTATATTATCACAAACAGATAAACTGTCTTTGTTGAACAACAAAATATCCTTCTGTCTTGTTTGTTTGTGCTGCAACAATGTTTTTCTGCGACCTCTTTTAGTACTAGAAGTGGTCATTTTATCAGCGTAATTATTTGTTTACAAAGCGTCCAAATAACAACGTTCAGACAGAATGGTCCTGTGCTTTTTCGGATAAATAGCTACCTGTTCTGCCATAACGTATAACCAGTCTGTTGTCTAGTGTTAAAGTCTGGTACCCTTTCTTTAACATGGAAAATGCGACACGCGAGCAATTTTTAATGAATTGGGTATTAGGAATTTTAATTGCGTTTCAGTACGCACACTGTATGAATTCAGATGGGTTTTCTGCAACTTTAATTGCGTAAATACGCAGCTTATCTGGAGCTCTGGATGATAAATTATAAGAATGATATGCAACAACTTGTGAAAATGTAAAAAGTATAAAGATAGCTTAAGTAAATACATCAGTATGAAATCAATGCAAGAATCATTACTTGATTTTCTTTCAAGCTGGAGATAAAAGAAAATATGTATTGTGAATTTGTCTTGCACTAATTAAGTTTTTATTGAAACAAAGCAGTTTTGTAACAAAATAATGTCAATCTTTTTGATCCTTACGGTGTCAAACACAAAAAAAATCTTTTAAACCTATCAGTAATTCTGTGTTTCAGGTTTTACTAGAATCTGCAGCTCATTTCAGGAATATTTCAAGAATATTTGAAGTAAAAGTAATTTGATCGAATAAATGCAGCTTTCTACCTTCTCTGACACTGTGTATAGACTTATCCGAATATATGTTGTCCAAAATACCCTGCCGTTTTCAATATAACTTGCAGATTTTTGGCAATCACGCTTGTATTTTTGCAAGTTTTGCAAGTAGTTTAATTGAAATAACCAAGCTACTACTTGTTAGAGGTGGAACAGACAATGTTAATGGTTCAATATCAGGGATTTTTTAAGGCTGATTTTGGGGACGAATATGGGCCCCATCCCAATTGCAAAAGTTTGCTTATTTTCCCAATTCTTAGGTTTAAATTTCCCAAAATTTTACTGACCGTTGAGTGTCTGCTAGTTTCTCACTGAAGAAATACCAGAAAATTTAGTAGACACTTTCAAATGACAAAAAATATTAAACAAGAGACTTATAATATGACATCAAACAATAACAATGCTGAAATAAAGGTTGTATGATGGTAAAACTTATTTTTTGTATTTCCCAATTTTCAGGTTTTACCCGCCATTTTTTCCAACTGAATGGAAAAAAAAAAATCCCTGAATATGTTCCAACAGTGTCTGTTTGATTGTTTTCAACTGATCAGAATCGTCAATTTCTGCTGACTGATTTCGTTTTAATTAATATCAGATTTGATTACATGCAATATAAAACTTTGTTTGATATAATAATATTATACAAGTATTTGAACCCGATGTATTTCCCCCCCCTCATAATTAAATGTGATGTGCAAAAAATTATGGTGCATGAAATCAAAAGTAGAAATAGACAGTTGGCGTTGATATTTTATAGCCGGGCGCTAGGACATTTTAGCCAGGCGCAGCGCCCAGCTGAAAGGGCCTCTGGATAACCCTACAGAGCTGTTAAGATAACCCTGGCATTGGCTTCATGAGTAGAGTCCAATAAAGTGAACTTGATTCAAAGGTTGAACTAAAAAAGCATAAGAACTATAACTCTTTATTGAGTAGATATAAAATCATCTTCCAGATAAAAGGTACAATGAGTAGTATATAAATAATACAATGAGTTTTATTTGTTACAGTTATTTAGCCATTTCTGACAAAGGCATTTAGTTGGGGTATGAATCGTATTTAGTGATAGCTCAAGTTAAATCATGTATTTTCCATTTCAGGAGAAACCAAACAGTCAGGGCAAAGATGTAGGAAGTAAATTAACACAAGAACTGGTAAGCTTGTTTTACTCTAGAAATGTTGAGATGTAAATATACAGCAAATATGAGTATATGATAGATTTTTAAAAAATTATGAAAAACAATATTTGAGGATCTGTAAGACCATGCAGCCATCATATAGTAAAGCACTATCGCATTAGCTGAGGTAGCTTACAAGACTGATAACCTTTTAATGGGTGGAAGCAGACCCTTTTGTACAATTAAAATGTAATCTTAATTTAATGCATTTGATTAAATTTGAAAGAAATCCACCTCGATAAAGGCAGGTACCTGGAACATCTGCAAAGAGAAAGATTGACTCCTAGCAATGCTCAAACCCATGCGAGGTTTAAGCATAATTAGTGGGCCACAGAAGAGTTAGAGATACATCGCTGAACATTGTTATTTTATGAGACAATGGAGTTAAAACTTCTATTGTGCACAAGACCCAGACCCCTAGCTCCAAGGTCAAGGTCACACTTAGAAGTCAAAGGTTAACAGGGTCTGTTTAGTGTCTGGTTCATAACTCTGCCATTCATCAAAGGATTTTGTATTTACTTGGCGTAGATATTCCCCATAATGAGACGATATGTCTTGCGCAAGATCCAGACCCCTAGCTCTAAGGTCAAGGTCACACTTAGAGGTTAAAGGTTAACATGGTCTGTTTCTTGTCCGATCCATAACTCTGCAATCCATGAAGGGATTTTAAAATTACTTGACATAAATGTTCCCTTTATTGAGATGACTTGTCATGCACAAGACCCAGACCCCTAGCTCCAAGGTCAAGATCACACTTAGAAGTCAAATGTTAACAGAGTGGTTAACAGGGTCTGTTTCTTGTCTGGTCAATAACTCTGCCATTCATCGAGGGATTTTAAAATAACTTGGCACAAATGTTCTCTATAATGAGTTGATGTTTCATGCGCAAGACCCAGACCCCTAGCTCCAAGGTCAAGGTTACCTTTTTTTTTGTCTGGTCACAAAATGATTCATACCTAAACTTTTCTGGCATATTTTGTGCAGACAACGGTAGCATTCTTGGGCAAGCTTTGGGGGCATTTGTCACTAATAGTGACAGCTCTTGTTGATGTACAAGAAATACTGACTGTAAGACTACTATTTGTAAAGTACCCTTTGCAGTGCTCATTGTTCCCATCATGAAAGACAATCAATCAGGTTCAAATATCAGTTGTTGTTTTTTGTCCAGCTTCCATTTCCATCAGAATGGTATAAGTTATATATAATATAACAAATACTACAAGGTATCCTGCTCCATAATTATGCAGTTAAAGGATTGGTTCGTCGGAAAATGCAAAATAGAAAACAGCTGTTGTTAACACTACTCAATGCATAAACTTGCACATGCCATGTATTATTTGTAATGTAATTTCAAAGGACATTTTAGCATAAAACTGCTGTTATTGTCTTTGTTCAAGGCTGTTTTAACAGGAGAGTAAACGTGTGTTTAACAGAGAGATTCTCGCACGCAAATGCTGTTGAAAACACCTTTTTATATGTGCGTGTTCTGTGGCAAAGCGTAAACATATTAGGGCCCCAAAACGTTTGCTTCTTCGTAAGAAAAATGCAAGTATTTAGAACAGACTGGCTTGACTATGTTACCTTCCTGTAAATACAAAAAGGTTTCATTAACTTCCTGGTTTACATAAAATACATTCTGTTCTTTTGTTGAAAAAAAAGAAGTTTTAACTACCTTTCACATGTTAAGTTTAAGCTTGATGTAATTTAGGGTCCATGAGAAATAAAAATTGAGTGCGAATATGTGTCATGCTTATCTCAAAAAGTATTTGACCCAGAATCATTAAACCAAGTTGTGAAGCTTGTGTTTTAATTGGGATCTCTTACAGCCAGGCCAGAGTTATTGTCCTTGATTCAGTAAAAATATGCTTTTAAAGGGCTAAAATTTGTGTCGCATGTATCTAAAAAGTTTTTGTCCCAGGATTATGAAACATTACAGGAATATTATTCAGCATGAGAAGTTCTGCACCTGGGGATATCTTAGAGATATCACTCAGCCAGACAAGAGTTATTGCCCTTGACTTAGTCAGAAATATGCATAAAAGAGCATAAAAGTTTGTGTCACTTACCTCAAAAAGTATTTGAGATAGGGACATGAAACATCATAGGTGTATTATTCAGCATGTAAAATTGTGCACCTGGGAATTTGTTTGGATTGCCTTCAGTCAGAGCAGAACTATGGCCCTTGATTATCAAAAATATGCATGAAGGGCATTCAAGTTTGTATGGTATGTATATCAAAAAGTATTTGATTTAGAATCATAAAACTTTGGGGGTTTGATATTATAGCATGTGCAGTTGTGCACCTGTTGTCTGTTTGTGATTTCACTCAACCAGACCAGAGTTATGGACCTTGACTTACTGAAAAATACACATAAAGTGCTTAAAAATTTGTCTTTCATATAGCTTAAAAAAAGTATTTCACTTAGAGTCATGAAACCATGTAGGAATATTATCCAACATGTGACTTTGTGCACCTGAGTTTTTTTTTTCTCTTTGCAAGGACAGAGTTTTAGCCCTTGACTTAGTCAAAAAATAAATGCCCCATGTATCTCAAAATGTACTTTACCTAGAGTCATAAAACAGTGACAGGAGTAGGGGGTACCTGTTTCCTATGGACATACTTTTAGTTATGAACTGCTTGATGGAAGTCTACCAAACTTGGTCTGTAGCATCAGTATATAGTCAAAAACAAGTTCAAAATGCCAAGGTATTCTTTTACAGTTTTGATGGGATCTGGCCCAACATTTCAAGGTGAAGTGAACTGGCACTTTAAATGTCAGGACATACATGGTGATTCCTGGTTTAGGAGTTACGGCCCTTTGATTTTTTTTTTAAAATGCTCTATATCACACAATAAAAATGAAGGTCTTGTACAGATAACTCTTCTTACAGTTTTCAGAGAGTTGGCCTTAATTTTATAGAACTATATTACCATGAAGGTAACTTATGCATTTTGTCAAGATATGACCTGTAATAATTTCATAAATTATGTACGTTGCCAGTTGTTTTTCCAAGATCATTTCTGCATATTATCATGCATGTAGGGTACACCACTTTAACACATGATAGTTCAAGGTCAAGATGAGACCAAAAAGTCAAAAGGCACTATTTAGTGTCGGCTCTGTACTTTCAATGCCTTTGAAGGAATTTTCAAGAAACATGACACAGATGTTTGCAGTAACAAGATGACTGGTACAAAGTCAAGGTCATACCGTGAAGTCAGAGGTCAAATGGGCGGTAGTCTGTGTTTGCTGTATATCTCTTTAATCCCAGAAGGATTTTCAAATTTTATACACTGATATTTATGCCCCCCTTCGAAGAAGGAGGGGTATATTGTTTTGCAGATGTCGGTCTGTATGTAGACCAATCCGTTTCCGGATGATAACTCAAGAACACTTGGGCCTAGGATCATGAAAGTTCATAGGAAGGTTGGTCATCACCTGACCCCTATTGATTTTGAGATCTGTTTGTCAAAGGTCAAGGTCACAGTGACCCTGAACATTTAAACGGTTTCCAGATGATAACTCAAGAACGCTTGGGCCTATGATCATGAAAGTTGATAGGGAGCTTGGTCATGACCAGCAGATGACCCCATATTGATTTTTAGGTCAGTATGTCAAAGTTCAAGATCACAGTGACCCAGAACAGTTAAATGGTTTTCGGATGATAACTCAAGTTCGCTTGGGCCTAGGATCGTGAAAATGGATAGGGAGCTTGGTCATGACCAGCAGATGACCCCTATTGACTTTTAGGTCAGTATGTCAAAGTTCAAGATCACAGTGACCCTGAACATTTAAACGGTTTCCGGATGATAACTCAAGAACGCTTGGGCCTATGATCATGAAAGTTGATAGGGAGCTTGGTCATGACCAGCAGATGACCCCTATTGATTTTTAGATCAGTATGTCAAAGTTCAAGATCACAGTGACCCGGAACAGTTAAATGGTTTTCGGATGATAACTCAAGTTCACTTGGGCCTAGGATCGTGAAAATGGATAGGGAGGTTGGTCATGACCTGCAGATGACCCCTATTGATTTTGAGGTCAGTAGGTCAAAGGTCAAGGTCACAGTGACCAGGAACAGTAAAACGGTTTCCGGGTGATAACTCAAGAACGCTTGGGCCTAGGATCAGGAAAATTAATAAGGAAATTGGTCATGACCAGCAGATAACCCCTATTGATTTTGAGGTCATTTGGTCAAAGTTCAAGGTCAGATTGGCCAGGAACAGATAAACGGTTTCTGGACGATAACTTGAGAACGCTTGGGCCAAGGATCATGAAAGATGATAGAGAGGTTCATCATGACCAGCAGATGACCCCTATTGATTTTAAGGTCAGTAGGTCAAAGGTCAAGGTTACAGTGACCAAGAACATTTAAACCGTTTCCAGACAATAACTTGAGAACGCTTGGGCCTAGGATCATGAAACTTGATAGGGAGGTTGGTCATGACCTGTAGATGACCCCTATAGATTTTGAGGTCTGTATGCTAAAGGTCAAGGTCAAATTGACCCGGAACAGTTAAACCTTTTCCGGACGATACCTTTAGAACGCTTGGGCCTAGAATCACTAAACTTAATAGGGAGGTTGATCATGACCAGCAGATGACCCCTGTTGATTTTGAGGTCAGTAGATTAAAGGTCAATGTCACATTGAGCCAGAACAGTATAACTATTGTTTACAGTGAGCAAATAATTTCTGTTCCTTGTGCAATTACTGAATGCATCAAGGGGGGCATTTCATGTTTGACGAGTTCTTGTTATATTTGCCAGAATTAGATGACCTACAGAAGGCAACATTCAGTCATATCCGCTCAAGGTCAAGGTCGTGCTATGAAAGTGTGACTACTAAGCATGCTTTGAAGTTTCTCTTTTAGTATGGTATAAATATGTCATAAAAATCATATTTATAGAGAGAAATTACTCACGACTGTCCTTCCAAGTTGTATTGCAGTACCTGTGATAGTATTATCATTCCATCTTGATGAAAACAGACTGAACATCTACCTGTTTTCTCCTTATTTCATCTTAAAACTTTACCCTGCTATATTTTTAAAATGGACTGCTCCATCATTCAGTTTGGGCAATACCATTTGATGTTCAAAGGGGTGTTCACTGAAAATATACTAACTGAATAGCGAACAGTGCAGACCATGATCAGCCTGCATGGACATGCAGGCTGATGTTGGTCTGCACTGGCTGCAAAGGCAGAATCACTTGCCGCCAGCAAGCCAGATGTTCAGAAATAGATATTTGATCTAGTTGGATGGGTGGGATGTTGAAAAGAACAGCACTGCTGACACTGTTATCCTGTCTTATAGAATCTTGTATCTTGAATTACAGCATTATCTGCACTTGATACATCATGCATTAAGTAGAATTTGTTTCTGTATGTTAACATAGATGTGCAGACTTTTGATGTAATATTTTGTAAATGACTATTGGCAGATAGGGTAGGGTACCACTGAGAATGATGTGATACAAGTGCTAGCATGTGGTAAGTGAAGTCGTTTGATTTCTAGTGAAGTAACACATCAGATAGAAACTTTGTAAATGCTTCAGAATCATTTTTTGCATCTTTTAGAGGGTTTTATGCCTGTAGTTAGTGTGGGTTATTTATACAAACCTCCTATTCATCCAGGATTTGCTTTTCTAGTCAATTCATATATTTCATTATTGTAATTGTTGAAACCAGTTTGTATGCACAAGATCCTGCAGGCAGGATTGCTTAAGTTGCAGCAGTTATTGCCTTTAAGATAGCCACAATTGTGATTCACAATTGTGATATCTTTCAGGCAATAGTTCACAGGGCTTGCACAGACCTTGCACAGACCTTGAAAAGGCCTTGAATTTGATGTTTGTCCTTGAAAACTCCTTGAAAATGACTACAACCCTAAGAAAGCCTGGAAAAGTATTTGAATTAAAAGGAAAACTGCTTGAATTTCACCACAAAAATTTTCCGTCAGCAACTTGGTTATGTGGAAAGATATTTTTTTTAAATTTAGTATTTAGTCACTTACTAGTAGCATTCTAACATGGCTCGATTTGATTTCCGGTTAAACAAAGAAGAAACTCAAGCTCTGTATATTCTGCGATAAACAACGGTTGACGTGCGAGAGCATTATGACGTCAAATTGCCGCATGACATCCGGTACATTACTCCTTGCGTAAATGAAGTCCAGTATAATATTTATTAAAATTAATCAATGAGCATGTCAGAATGAAAATAATCAAGGCCTTCTTGTGATTTAATATCTAATTTACCACGGTTCTTCATTCAGATGCTTCAGTATTTAACCACTCGGGCTAACACCCTCGTGGTTCAATTCCTACGCATCTAAACTCTGAACCATGGTAAATCAGGCAATAAACCACTCGAAGGCCTTAATTATTTGTTAAATCTATGACTGCATTTTATCATACTTTAATGCGGTTTCTAGAAATAGTTGATAAAGGTTGGTTGGACTAAATTTTCAAGACATGGTTTCAAGAAAAATAGTTCTTGAAAAAGTTGGAAAGTACTCAAAAAGTCCTTAAAAAGTGCATGATTTTTATCTCAGATGTTTTATATTAGAAACTTACACAGAATTTATATATCCATAAGCTCCAGCACAAATAACTAGAGTTATGGCGATCAAATTTTTCATATTTCACATTGTTAAGATATTAGAGGCAATATTCCTTGAACAGTCTTCATTTGCATAGATCTCTAAGATCCCAGAGAGGCCTCCAAGGCCTCTGAGTGATTAAGTTTGCTGATTTCGAATCACTTCGGGTGAAGAATTCTATGTGAGGAAGCCATTTAGCTGGCTTCTGGAAGGGTTTGTGGTTCTACCCAGGTGCCCGCACGCCTATGCCTGAAACAGTGCCTAGAGTGGCACCTGGGGTTTTCCTCAGTCATCAAAAGCTGGAAAAGTGGGCAGTTGACCTATATCTTGTCGATGTGACTCTTAACCTAACAATACAAACAAGATCCTAGAATAAAATGAAAATGGGTAAGAATTCTAGCACCAGGGTTATGGCCCTTGATTATAAGCATTTGGAGAATCTTTATATTTAGCATAAAATTTGATAGTGGAAAAGATTGCAAAAGTGGAATCAGGGTGTAGGAGAAAGGTGATTAGATAATGCCAGAGTTATGGCCCATGAATAAGTTAAAATTCCCAAATTTCACATATCTTGAGCCATGCTAATGAAACTACACAGAATGCATATGGCCATAAGATCACAGATAAATTGTTCAAATAATACCAGAGTTGAGACCCTTAATTTTGTAGATATGGCTGTTTTCTCGTTTTAGAGTTCAACTATAAAACTTAAAGTAACTAACTTGTACAAGTTTTCAGGTCTTAAGCGATGTCATCATGGTCCTCTTGTGCTGTACAAACTTGGATAGTAGCATCCTGGCATGGTCCTCTATCAAGTTTGTTCAAGCGATTCAGCTTGGCCTGTTTTAGGGGCCTCTAGAGCTAAAATAGAAATGACTTTTTAGCTTGTCTGATTTTTTAAAAAGATCTAGGAGGTATTGTCACTTGATTGTCAGCGTTGGCATTGGCTAAAATTTTTGTTTAGGTCCACCTTTTCTCAAACATTGTAAGAGCTACAGCTTTGAAACTTTTCACACTTGTTTACCATCATTAGGGGACTATGTAGACCGAGAACCATAACTCTGATATGCATTTTGTCAGAATTATGGCCCATTTTGTACTTAGAAAATTTAAGTCTTGGTTAAATTTTTTGTTTAGGTCCACCTTTTCTCAAAAACTATAAGTGTTATAGCTTTGAATCTTTGCACACTTGTTTATCATTATTAGGAGACTATGTAGGCCAAGACCCAAAACTCTGCTATGCATTTTGTCAGAATTATGGCCCTTCTTGTACTTAGAAAATTTGAGTTTATTGGTTAAAGTTTTTGTTTAGGTCACCTTTTCTCAAAAGCTATAAGAGCTACAGCTTTGAAACTTTTAACTTTTGTTTATCATCATAAGGGGACAATGTAGGTCAAGAACTATAACTCTAACCTGCATTTTGTTAGAATTATGGCCCTTTTTGAACTTAGAAAATCTGACTATAACTCTTTTCTTACATATTATCCAGCACTTGCAGATGAGCAGTGGCACCTGTAGGCGGTGCTCATGTTAAATCCCCACATTTATTCGGTGGGGTGGGGGGGGAGAGAGCTTAAAGCATTCCTGTGGTCCGTACATCCTTCCATACGTCCGGAAATCTTGTGTGTCTAACTCCTCCCTCACTATTTGCCTGATTTGCTTCAGACTTTCACAGATGAACAAGCTCGATGTGCAGATGGCCATTAAGGGAAGAACTTTTGCTGTGACTATTTTTACCGCAGTTATGGCCTTTGATAGTTTTGCTATATTGAATAAAGAGAAAAGTCTTGTGTGTCCAACTCCTCAAACACTGTTGAAAGTGTCACAGATGAAGGACCTTGATGTGAAGATGACTATAAATAATAGCCTTTCTTCTGTGACTATTTTTTCTAGAATTCAGGGATCACCCTAGGTCAAAATTTTAGGGAGAAGTGACTTCTCCCTCCACAGAATTTAGGGAGAAGTTGAGGAATTTAAGAAGAATCGGCATAGCATTTAGTTTCCTGCCTATATATATCCACTTTCTGTGGGTCTAGCTGTAACTTATAAACAGTAATTATTTAAGGAAATTGATCCTTGCATTATGATTTTCATGAATTTCTAAATAAAGTATAAACTTAGCTATGAAAAAGTCGCCTTTAAATTTTTATCCGAAATTTACATGTCCGAAACTCGTAAATTTAACAGGTGCACGATCAAAACGCCGTGAACATTTTCATTCATTTTTCAATTCTCGTGCTTTTAAAATGCCCGATTTTTGCATCAACTTGTTCAGGTTTGTACATTTAATTTATTTATTAACTATTTATTTCGAAAATAATATCAAACTCGTAGATAATGGCGATCTTTTTACAATATTTTGTACGGCAGTTCTGATGTCCGCGAAATCATTTTTTATCCACAGTACTCGAGCCATTCATTTGCAGAAATTGACCGTAATCATGGTAATTGAAATAATTTTTGAAGTAATCTTTAATAAAATAAAAGAATAATATACAATTGTTGCATAAGATCATGCTCTCGTTAAGTTTATCGGCTTTTTACACGCCGATTGAAAATTTTCAAAATGGCGGCGGCTTACAATATTATTGTTTGACACTGTGGGAAATTAACGCTACGATTGGCTGAAGTTTGACAGGCGAGTAGGCGGGGTTGACTATGGATTTACCGATAATTTAATCTAGAATATGCATCAACTTTTACAACTTTAAGTAAACAGGTAATAACTTGCTGAAAAACTCGGCGATTTGGATTTCGCCCAGAGGCGATAATTAGGCGAAGTGGCCAACTTTAAAGCGACGATATCGCTCATATCGCCTTGTAGGATGATCCCTGGAATTGTGGCCCTTAATAAAAAATTTGCTAATTAGAGGATGGCGCAGTATGTGGGGGCATCCATGTCCAATGGACACAATTCTAGTTCCCTATAGATCTGCCCTGCTGATTCTGCATGAAGTTATTGCTTTCTTCTTGAGATGCCTGTCCAAGGATATACTCCCAGCTTTTCTGTAGATACATGAACTAACCTGTTTTCTTTATAGTTGATCATTGGCTGATAGTGACACATGCTAGTTTGTTTACCTTAATAAAACTGTGCTATAAAATGTTTCTGCAAGCTCCTGAACAAAAAAAAGAATTCAAAAAAGACCAAAAATTTCTGGATACTGCTCTAGAAGAAACATTTAGTGTTTTTTTTCTGAAATGTTGATGGGCTCTCTACAGTTTTAGGTTGTGCGTCTTCAACCCAAAATTGCAGAATGAAAGTAATGGTTTTGATCATGAAAAAAGCTTCTGATTAAGTTAGATCTTGATGATAAAGTGAAACATTTTACCCAACATGATGATGGGTTTGACAAAGCTTTATTTTATTTCATAGGTCTGTGTAAACTTAACTGGTATGGACATATTTTATTTTAGATACCAGAATAATTCATACCCCTCTGGTCCCTAGTAGTGTAAGTCAAGCACCCAACAATTGTTATACCATTTTATCATAAGGGGAATAACTGTTGTGTTGATAAGACATTTGACTTTACTGATAGCTTCCCTTAGAAGGGACACAACTCTACCAAACTAAAGTTGTATGTAAGTTTTATTTACTTCCCTTTGTCCACATAATAGTAATGGTATATTATGATTATGTTACAAGTAAAATCTAGCTTAGTTTAATGAAAGTTTGTTTATATATACTTTGCAGTGTAAAATGCTCCAGATGACCATATGACATTACTTGAGCAGTGCATTGTGGGAAGCCCACCAGGAACAATGGAAGAAGTGACGGGAAATGATGGCAAGCGCACGGTATCCCCGAGCCTGGATGCAGACGAACCAGGGGTAGGTTTAGTGTGGTCAGAAACTCGACTTAGTTTCAGTAAACATCACTCTTTGTGTATAAAATGCCTTGAGTGAGATACAAAAAAGATGAATAAACATTTTCAAATAAGTATTTTGTTCTATGGGTTGCCTTTCAAGTTTGAATTTTCATTTTCTCTCCAGGAACACATAAAATCCAGGGTGGTTCAATAGTAGTGTCCGTATGTTATAAAGTTGTTCTTACATATGAGCTGTACCATGAGAAAACGAACATAGTGGCTTTGCGACCAGCACGGATCCAGACCAGCCTGCGCATTCATGCAGTCTGGTCAAGATCCCTGCTGTTAGCTGACGGTTTCTGTAACTGCTATAGGCTTTGAAAGCGAACAGCATGGATCCTGACCAGACTGCGCGGAATCGCAGGCTGGTCTGGATCCATGCTGGTCGCAAACCCACTATGTTGGTTTTCTCATGGCGTGGCTCAATTATTATATTTCATTCAGTAGGCAGAACATTTGAACCTGCCTTTCACAGAAGTCAGTAGCCTAGCATACAAGAGACAGTGTCCAGTTTAATAACCAACAGATGCTGCAAAAGAAATCTCATAAATCGTTAACTCCTATGCTACACTGGATCCTGACAGGGCTGCCAGAGTCTGGGATACCGGCACATTGACAGAACATCAAAATTTTAATTTCCAGTTTTGGACTGCTACTAGGGCAATGAGTGGCAGGCACTGTCACATAAATTACTGAAAACTGTTGCAACCAATTGAAGGCTTGTCTTAGATTTCACATTCAAGTGGCATAAATTGCTTTTTTACAATGTCAAAATGGAGTTTTAGATACATTTTCAAATCAGATTCACTTCAATTAAGTGTCTTAATATTTGAAATTGAATACACGTTTTTTGAATTTATCTAAACAGTAAAGTATGGTAATAAATTTTGATTTCCTTTGAAGTTGTAGGGTAGGTAATACGAGCTGTAAATCCTGAAAATTTTATCTTAATAATTGTGCATGATTTCTTAAAAGTGGTACTTTAAACAGCAAGTATCATAATATTGTGAAAGTTACTGATAAGCCAAGTTCTTTAAGTCCTAAAAAATCGTAAATAACAGCATTCTGGGATAAGCCAGGCAGGTGCTAAGGAAACTTTGAACTAGAAATTTAAATTCCTGGAATACATGCTAGTGTTCCATACATTTCTGAATTCTTGAAATAAATGAAGATGTTGTATTTTATTTTTTTTGGCATTCAGTTTTACACTACCTGACATATGAGTAAATTCTTCACTTTATCCAAAAAAAAAAAAAAACATAAATAAAAAATAAATAAAAAAAATAAAAATGGGGGTAGTTGGAGGGGGCGGGGGTGGATGCAGCTTTGAAAATGATCAGTAATTAATGTAAATTTAAATATACTGTTAACAGTCAAAGCACTGTATTTATGAAAATATAAATTGTTCCTGCTTAACAAAAATATTAAAAGTTTTACCTAACTTCAATGTCACACACTGGCACATATAGGGAGAAAGCATTGCAGAAATACAATCAGTCATATTTTTGTTTCATTTAAAAGCAGTTACAAGTGGATACAGTCATATCTTTTTTATGGCTAACTTTGTCATGAAATTTACTTAAAATTTCTGAAACCTGTTGTATGCTGTCTATGAAAAAGTGAAAACATTCTTTATCTTAAGATTAAGTTGCTAAATTAACCAGAGTATTGCTTGTGATAAAACGATGTTCACAGTCAGGCATATGGCTGTTTTCTATCTAGTTCACAGTAAGATTATGTTGTGATAGAGCACTACTGGTACTCAGAGTTTCCAATTATGCAAAAATGTATGTTCAAGGCAATCTGTAAAAACACCTTTTCTTTATGGGCAAAAAAAAAACCCGGATCTTGCTTCACGTGAAGCATACCTATTTTAAGAAAGATAATTTTAAAAATATTTGCCAAATTAGGTAAAATTTATGTCCTTAATATCTGGAGAGGTATTGAGCATTATTTTATGTGGGATTACTTCTGATTGTAAATTGATTGTAATTTAGTGGTATAGTGCCCATTTTTCAAGTGTAGGAGGTCGGTGGTTTGCTTGCTTCCTGGTCATGTCATACCAAAGATGTGAATACCAATACAAGTGGCTTTCTTGGCGCGCAGCATTAAAAGGATAGTTTTAAGACTGGGCAGCCAGATGTCAGTATAATGTGACTGGGTGTGGTATCATGTGGCATTTCTGCGGTGTGATATTCCAGTGAGGTATGACTATAATGTTGGCATTGTGCTCACTGTCATTGCTTCAGGTAGATACTGTCGATTTATATATGATTGAAAAAGTGTTAAAAAAAAAGATGCTAAACCCAAATACATATGAGCCCCGCCATGAGAAAACCAACATATTGCGTTCGCGACCAGCATGGATCCAGACCAGCCTGCGCATCCGTGCCGTCTGGTCAGGATCCATGCTGTTCGCTTTCAAAGCCTATTGCAATTAGAGAATATGTTAACGAACAGCATGGATCCTGACCAGACTGCACGGATGTTGGTTTTCTCATGGCACGGCTCATATACTTTCTATTGTAACAATGTCATGCTGGACACATTTGATTCTGCCAGATCATGATCACCCTGCACATCCATGCAGTCTGATCATGACCTGCACTGTTCACTGTTGAGTCAGTATCTTTTAGGTAAGCACCCCTTTAAATAGTTAATGGCACTGTCCAAATTGAAAGATGGACAAGTTCATTATAGAGATGTAGCAGCATAGGGTTAAACCAATGGATTGACATTAATCAGGTGTTTTTTTGTATTTGGTAATTCTTGAAAAAGAATAGTAATAACACCTTAGCAAAACCTATTCAATCTGTTCTTTGCACAATTTATTCTTAATATATCCCTCAACTGATATGATGTAGTTATGCAGATATCTTTTATCGCAGAGTATTTTCATCTGTCTACACTTTTCATTTTCTTATTTTCACTTTTACAGTCATCAGTTGCGAGAGGTCCTGTTTTCTTCATCAAGCTTACAGATAGGCAATTAGAAAAAATACCACAGGGGTGTTTATTGTTTCTGTAGGTGTTCTTTTATAGCAATTAGGTGCAATCCTTACAAGCAATTCTACAATTAATTATTTCTCTGCCATTGCTGTTGTGAAATACCTTTACTGTTTGTTTTGCAAGGAAGCTGCTGATGGTTTTCATTCGTGGCTGTGAAGTATGGGGTGTCAAGTTTTGTCCATCATAGTTGTCCACCATCAGGGGAGAAAACTATACTTCCCATGTAATTTTATCATTATTTGTGGTCATAGATGGATTTGGTGTTGTGTAGATTATAATATATTAATTTTGTCTTAAATGTAAGAATAGTGGTAAGAATGAAAATGAATGAAGATATTATTATAACAGAACTGAGGCTGTAAAAAAAATCTTCGACAGTCCATGTTTTCTTTTGGAGATACCCTTAGAACAACAGCTACAGCCCTTTGTCTGCTGAAACAGGCCTCATCTTTGCATGTTTGGCTATAGTATGTGGTGTAGCTGTGAGTGTACTGGTAGGTCAGAAATGTACGGTATTTCCATGTTATGTATTTGCTGTACTACGTGTGGTTAAGCTACTGTGTGTCCTCTGTCAACTGTTGTAGGCATACATCAAAAGAGATAATTTATATCTATATTTGGCCTATATTAAATTGGTTGAAGATGAAGCATAAATTTCTTATTTAGTGAAGTTATATATGAGACTTTTTGCTGTTAAATTGGTTCTTGTTTGCAAGAAATGAAAGAAGTAGGCAGGTGTTTTTTTCGTGCCATTGTTTCATTGTAAAATCCTATGGGTAATTGTTGCTGCAAACCTTTTTCCACTTTTAAGAAATTTACTATGCAGCTACATTAAGAATATTAAAAGATTAGCATTTTGAAGTAAATTGTGCTTTTCCTTTTATGCGGACTCGTATTTTATTCAATTAACACGAGTTTGGAGCCACGAAGTGTGTGTGAGGCAATAAAAACACAATAGAGGAACAATATGTAGCAGCCATTTTCCCGACTGACACAAATAATTTATTTTAGATGCAACTAGTAAATCTTGATTTATATGATAACAATATCATTTTGAAAAATTTGTCTGTCACTTAGAGAATAAGGCGGTGTAGATATCTTGGTTATCTAGGGAACAGGACAGAGTTATGATATAGTATGGTTGCTCGCTATTAAGATAAAAAGCGTGATGACAGTGAATCAAAACAATGTGACTGCTGACTGTATGTTGTAACAGTGCACCTGAACAATTAAAATGTGCAACATGGAGGAAGATTGTGCTGTAAATGGACGCAGTCATTAAATCGCAATTAAACCCTCATTATTGGGTATTATCCACAAAGTAATTCCGTCTAAACAATTGGTCCCAGGGGCAATAAAAAGTCTGCTATAAAACTTTGGCAGCTGATGGTGACATTTTCCTGAAGTGTGTTGAAACAATTTTGTAAGCGTTACAGGAAGTGGGAGCCAGGCACCCAACGATACAAATTTCTATAGAATGTCTCCCAGTTACAAAACAGTACATATGATAAAATGAGAAGTTGAAAAGGCTGCATTTAACCTGCCAAATTAAAACAAGTTGTTCATCAGATTTGCCTTTTGTATTTTTTTCAGAAACACGTACACACACAAAAAAACATGCCATGTTTTTTTGCTTTTGCATGTACCATTGAAATAATTTGGCAAATATATATTGTTGTGCTACTTTTTGTAGACAACAATGCCCTTTTAATCACAAAAACGTACTACCTACACACATCGGCTATAATGTATCATGATACTTATATTTATTTGCATGAAGTTATTTCCTCTTATGCAGTTACACCATTTTCTTAGAATGTTTTACCGAAATGAGTTATCACAAAAATACAAATAAATTTTTTTGTTTAAGAAAAAGATTGATTAACAATTTATCAATTTTGTGTGGCTTTAAAATTTTTCAAAGGATAATTGTATATAAAATATTAAGAATTTATGTTACTACTAAAGATATTTTTTTGTCCAATTATGAACAACTTAGAGTAACTGTGGACATACTCTTTTGTAATTTCAACTTTTTTCCTTCTGTTTACTCTATATAAATATTTTTCCATTGATTTTAATTTTGTAATTGTGAGAAAGTTCAGAAATACTGAGATTGCAAAGAAACTGGGCCAACACAGATCAACTGTTGTCGCATCAACATAAACTTCTTACACTAGATAAAAATATCTGAGCCTGCGGATGCGCAGGCTGGTCTGGATCCATGCTGGTCGCAAAGCCACTATGTTGGTTTTCTCATGGCACGACTCCTCTATTTAAATATTTTTATTAACTTAAATGATAATCCTTTGTTAAGAATGTTTTTCGGTTTTCCTGATTCAATTTATATCAAACTGCCATAAAATCTGGAGTGAAAAGGGGGCTATTATATTCTTGGGTTCATACCTGCATTTGATTTGACAGGCTGTCATTTATAAACTGATCACATTGATTTTTATCATATTTTGAAAATTGCAGCTTATGTTTAATATTTGCTAGGATAAGTGACAGGGGCTGCTATATCAGCACCAGCATCTCCTGAATCCCGAATGTCAAACCTGAACAACGGTGCACTGTAATTTTGTTGATGTTTGATGGATAAGGTGACAGAACCAACTTGTGTTAGTTTGTTGTCTTCCCTATTATGATATATTCAATAAAATCAAGTATCATATCCTTTCAGGAGATATTGCTAAAATGCTGTTAATAAATGGAGCTAACTTTCAAAATCATTGCTAAAAATACTGTTACTGAATCGGATCTAACTCTCAAAATCATTGCTAAAAATGCTGATAATGAAATTGAACTAGCTCTCAAGATCATTGCTAAAATGATGTTAATGAAATGGAGATAACTCAAAAAAAACTTTGCTAAAAATGCTGAACTCTCAAAATCATGGCTAAAATGCTGTTAATGAAATGGAGTTAACTCTCAAAATCATTGCAAAAAATACTGTTAATGAAATGGAGCTAACTCCCCCCGAAAAACTTCCAATATCATTGTTAAAAATGCTGTTAATGAAATGGAGCTAACTCTCAAAACTATTGTTAAAAATGCTGTTAATGAAAGGGAGCTAACTCCCAAAATCATTGTTAAAAATGCTGCTAATGGAATAAGGTCAGTAATTCGGTCGAAAATGTGCTTCCGTGGTGTAGTCGAAAGAAGTCCATAATAAATAGATCCTAATTTTCTCATTTTCTGCGCAAATTCATGTAGAACAAGTGCTTTAATCACACTTTTTCGCTACTAGAATACATTCTGCATGAAATGAGATGGTTTTCATGTTCATACAACCCGCATGGCAAGTTTTGCAGATCGAAACCGGAAGTAGGTGTTTATTGCGCGGAGGAGAGCAAATATGCGCCATTTTTAGGGTAGCAGACCACAAATGACTGGCATTTCACTAGGAACTATTCAACCCCCTATTTTCTTTTCATTTTTTCGTTAATTTGTGATAGAACTTTAATGAAAAATTGGTGCAGGAAAAAGTGATGTTCTCTAAAGATACGTAAAGACGACATGAAGTTGTCGTTTTTTATATGAAACAAAGAAGGATTTGAATTACTGACCTTTAACCTAATGAAATGGAGCTAACTCCCAAAATCATTGTTAAAAATGCTGCTAATGAAATGGAGCTAACTCTCAAAATCATTGTTAAAAATGCTGCTAATGAAAGGGAGCTAACTCCCCTCAAAAAACTCCTAATATCATTGTTAAAAATGCTGTTAATAAAATGGAGCTAACTCACAAAATCATTGTTAAAAATGCTGTTAATAAAATGAGCTAACTCTAAAGGTCAACAAAAAACAGATAATGTACTGGCCATATATATTTCAATTTTTACCAAGCTGTTGCATGTTAGTCATACCATTAATCTAACTCTTAAAATCTGTGACATCAAGATCAACAAAAATATTTTAAAAATGATTTTGTTAATGACCTTACATTATTTCACCTGCGTAAAATTAAAGGTAGTCAAAACAGTTGGTGTGCATACACTTTGTACAAATATTTGATTTCAAAGTCAAATACACACAAACTGTTTGAAAGCCCTTATTTAGAATTCTCAGCACCGCTTTATCCCAAACTTTGTTTCCGCACATCTTCACCTAGCGGTAAAATGTTTGTCAAACTGAAAGTGCTTTTACGATGATGTTTATTGAAATATGGAAGTGTCCATTTGTGAGGAATTTTGAAGTGTTTGCAGAGATTTTGTCCAGAAATTCTAAAGCAGTATTTACATTTGATATTATCTATCACCCTACTTGTGTTTTTGAATGAACAGTTTCATTTGATGTTGGATTGACTGCTGCCGAGGTTGTTGAAAAGAGGAGAAAATGTCAGCTGGTTGAATGGCTGTTCTTCATTTTGAAGTGTGGTAATATCACAGATGCTGGGCTTACTGATACGACAAAAGCTTGTGTAGTGTCTACAGCATTGACTGACACATCTTGTAATATTCTGGTCTGCAGAGCCAGGTATGCATGTACAAACCACAGCAGGGGCCTCTGTGGACGAATGGTTAAGGTCGCCGACTTCAAATCACTTGCCCCTCACCGATGCGGGTTTAAACCTCACTCGGGGCATTGAATTCTTCATTTGAGGAAGCCTTTCAGCTGGCTTATGATGGAAGATAGTGGTTCTACCCAGGTGCTGCTCATGATGAAATAATGCATGGAGGGGCACCTGGGGTCTTCCTCAACCATCAAAGCTGGAAAGACGTCATATGACCTCTAATTGTGTCGGTGTGATGTTAAACACAACAAAAAACAACAAAAACAAACCCCAGCGCCAAGGTATGGTATAAACTAAAATGGTATATATATTATAATTATGTCCTTCGTCACTGTTGTTCAGTTCAGTTAGGACATCAAAATGTTCAGGTTTACAATGCATTACTTTTTGATGCTGCTAATTTTATGGAAAAGCTGACGCATGAAAACGGGAGAAAACCAGGATTCGGGATTCAAACAGAAGAAAGAGTGCAGTGATAATTACCTTTTTAAAAGCAGGCTGAAAATAAATTTTATGGCACTGGTATGTAAAAGTTCATACCAGCTTACCATAACTGACCACAAAAATAGTTCGTTTTTGAATTAGCGATGATGCAGATTATTTTTCCTTTGTTCACATAAGTTAACAAGTCTTGCAACTCATTCGGTTGTTTTTGTGTTGATGTAAACAATCAATGTAGGAGTTCTTGAGGATATTTTGGTGGCAACTTACTATGACAACTTGGACAACTTTTTCATGAATTTTGAAATAAAAATGAAATTAATTGTTGAATGTGAAGATTAAAAAAACAACAGAGGGATGATACTGGTTCATGACAGTTCTCTAACAAGTGGGATTATGGGAATATTGTCACGAGCCTTGTTTGCACAAATAGTACGGGTTGTGAAGAGACCGATTTAAGTAAATATTTGTCTATAGTTTTTTGTAGGAAGAATTAGGAAAGTTCATATTGTTCGCACTTAATCGTATTCCATTTTTGTTGGAAAGTTGACATAGGTTCGCCTCTTAATGAACATTGGTAGCGTTTTAGTTGTTTACTTAAAAATTCATGAAGTTTGTCCAAGTTTTAAAGCTTCATGTGGGGTACGTTTCAAACGTTTATATTTTGTAATCTCAATAAACAAGATTAACAGATTTATGTATTTATGTAAATTTTGTTTCAGTGGCATTTTTATGAATTTTTTATGACTTCTCCTTAAAATTTTGTTAAATTTAGCATTGGTTTTTAATACTCTTTTAGTTAAATGTTTTACTACTGTTGATTTTTTTTTTCAGGTAGTTTTTTGTTAACAAGTTTTTATCATTGTTTTAATGATAAATAGGTAACATTTCCGTCATCCCAAATTCTTTTCTGCTAAGGTATAGCTTTCGTGAGAAATGGACCATTTGCTTTTAACTTCAGAAGTCTTTTCAGTTGATCATGGGGACCCTGTTATTATTTCTATTAGTGAAATTTAGGGTTGTTAGAATTTATATAAAATATATATTTAGGTTGTTTAATTATTATCTAAATTAAGCTGAATTCCTAATGGTCTTAAAGAGAAATATCTTTTAGTGATAATAGTTATAACCATTTGATAGCTAAATGTCTGGATCATAAATGGTTCTTCCGGAACCAGGTGACATCTCTCAAATTCTTCCCATTGTGTTTGTTGTAGCAGAGCTTGCACCAGGGTTTAGGCCATCAAAGATTAAGAATGTTTCTCATTGCAGAGTTGGTGCAGCCGTTCGGCGCATGCGCGGAATTATTATCAAATGGAACGCACGGCAAAAATACTCATTTTTTTGCATGTCCGCATGCATTTAGTGTATAATGTGCATAATATATTGACTAAAGGTTAGGGTTAGAATCACCATGGTTACAAAATATATACATTTTATGTATTTTTGTTCAAATTTAGTTAATCCGGTATATACCGGAGTCTGTAATATATCACGGGCGCACCAACTCTGTATTTAGTCACAGCCAAAGATTAAACATGTTGTCACTATGGAACATATAGACAGATATTATCACTGAACATTAGGCTCGGCAGTAGCTGCCAAGGTATGTTGGCACCCGCTACACAAATTATTATTTTGTAAAACTCCACAGACCATATAATGAGTTTGTGCTCCCTCACTCTAGGTATACACCTAACTTACTACATTTTCATAATAGGTGAGTATTTATCTTTTCTCTGCTTTTCCAGCTGTTTGTAAAGATTCATTTAGCGTAAGAGGTACACGGCTGTTCCATTTTTATACGCCCCTCGCCTGTCTCTGAAAGAGCAGGGCGTCAGTCTTGCACTCTTGTTTGTATTGTTATGTACTCAAATATAAGGTATATTGGGCCTGTGTGGGAGCTACACACATCTGTCCAAAGGTACTTCTGTAATAAAACAGCTGAAACTCTCCCAATAGATTTTCAAATAGTTGCACACAAATTTTCACCTTCATAATATGACAAGATTTGTTTATGACCAAGGTCCCTAGGTCAAAGATCAAGGTCACACTTCAAGGTCAAAGGTCAGATAGATTAACGTCTTATACACTCCATATTTTCTCAACTGCTGGAAGAATTTTCATGAAACTGTCATCAGTTATTAACTTCATTGACATGACATGCAGGGAGCACAACCAGTTTCACTAGGTCCAGGGTCAAGGTCACACGAAGAAGTCATTTTTTTGATGGTGTTTTTTTTTTGTAAAAA
Organism: Mercenaria mercenaria; assembly: GCF_021730395.1. NCBI lineage: Eukaryota > Metazoa > Mollusca > Bivalvia > Venerida > Veneridae > Mercenaria > Mercenaria mercenaria. The sequence continues at coordinate 63,353,920 of NC_069363.1, read as the reverse complement.
AAATGGATTTTCAAATAATTACACATCAATGGTCACTGTCATTTAATATTATGAGAATCAAGTATGATACAAGTCACTAGGCTCAGTATCTGGGTCACACTGAGGTCAGAGGTCAAGTAGCTTAACTTTGTAACTATTCCTTGTTTTATAAATTGCTTGAAGGATTTTCGTAAAACTAGCATTGATTGTTCACCTCATCAACAGATATGCAGATTGTATGAACAAGGTCATTTTCTTCAAGGTCACTCTTCAAGGTCAAAGGTGAAATAGCATTATTTCAAACTTAAATCTATGTCCAGATATCAAGTTATTGTTCACCATCGATAATAGGAGAATTATGCATGACCTAGGTCCCAGTGTTAAAGGTCAAGGCCACAGTTGAGGTCAAACATCAAATAGCTTTGTTTCTTATCTGCTCTGTAACTGCTTAAAGAATTTTCATAGGACAAACAATTGTTAAACTCCTCAAGTCACAGGTCACTGGACACACTTGAACTTCAAATGTCATGATTATGTATTACTGCCCCTATATCAAAGTGATGTCAGTGGATATAATTACCTTCAGTGATAGCTCTGGCTTCAGTTTGTTTATTTCATATGATCTTTCAGTTATTTAAAGCCTTAATCTTGAGCAATTAGTTGACAATGTCCTCAGTATCTTAATGAAGAAGGCGAGTAGACATATTGACTTTCTTAACATCCCCACAGGAACACACTTCTTCCAGAGGATCAAACCTTCCGGTGTAACCTTGTGCTTAGTTCCTCGTCACAATGATGCAGTTGCAGCAGAAGCCCAGTGACACATGGATGCAGTTGCAAAAGAAACATAGGGTCAGATGGATGCAGTTGCAGTAGAAGCTCAGTTGCTTGAGAAGCCTGGTCACATGCAGTTGCTGGAGAAGCCTGGTCACATGGATGCAGTTGCAGTAGAAGCCCAGCGATGTGGATGCATTTGCAGCAGAAACCCGATGTCACATAGATGCAGTTGCAGCAGAAGCCCAGTGTCACATGAATGCAGTTGAAGCAGAAACCCAGCGATGTAGATGCATTTGCAGCAGAAGCCCGATGTCACATAGATGCAGTTGCAGCAGAAGCCCAGTGTCACATGGATGCAGTTGCAGTAGAAGCCCAGCGATGTGGATGCATTTGCGGCAGAAGCCCAATGTCACATAGATGCAGTTGCAGCAGAAGCCCAGTGTCACATGAATGCAGTTGAAGCAGAAGCCCAGCGATGTGGATGCATTTGCAGCAGAAGCCCGATGTCACATAGATGCATTTGCAGCAGAAGCTCAGTGTCACATGAATGCAGTTGAAGTAGAAGCCCAGTGTCATGTGGATGCAGTTGCAGCAGAGGCTCAGTGCCGTGTTGATGCAGATGCAGTAGAAGCCCAGTGTCTCATAGATGCTGTTGCAGCAGAAGCCCGGTGTCATGTGGATGCAGTTGCAGCAGAGGCTCAGTGTCATGTGGATGCAGTTGCAGCAGAGACCCAGTGTTGTGTGGATTCAGATGCAGTAGATAGATGTAGTTGCAGCAGAAACCCAGTGTCATGTGGATGCAGTTGCAGCAGAGGCTCAGTGTCTTGTGGATGCACATGCAGTAGAAACCCAGTGTCATGTGGATGCAGATGCAGCAGAGGCTCAGTGTCATGTCGATACAGTTGCAGTAGAAGCCCAGTGTCATGTGGATGCAGATGCAGTAGAAACCCAATGTTAGTAGGATGCAGTTGCAGCAGAAGCCCAGTATCATGTGGATGCAGTTGCAGGAGAGGCTTAGTGTCACATTGATGCAGATGCAGTAGAAACCCAATGTTAGTAGGATGCAGTTGCAGCAGAGGCTTAGTGTCATGTGGATGCAGATGCAGTAGAAAGCCAGTGTCATGTGGATGCAGTTGCAGCAGAGGCCCAGTGTCATGTGGATGCAGTTGCAGCAGAGGCATGCAGATGCAATAGAAACCCAATGTTAGTAGGATGCAGTTGCAGCAGAAGCCCAGTGTCATGTGGATGCAGTTGCAGGAGAGGCTTAGTGTCACATGGATGCAGATGCAGTAGAAACCCAATGTTAGTAGGATGCAGTTGCAGCAGAGGCCCAGTGTCATGTGGATGCAGATGCAGTAGAAACCCAATGTTAGTAGGATGCAGTTGCAGCAGAGGCTCAGTGTCATGAGGATGCAGATGCAGTAGAAACCCAATGTTAGTAGTATGCTGATGCAGCAGAAGCCCAGTGTCATGTGGATTCAGATAAGTAGAAACTCAGTGTCATGTGGATGCAGATGCAGTAGAAACCCAATGTTAGTAGGATGCAGTTGCAGCAGAGGCTCAGTGTCATGTGGATGCAGATGCAGTAGAAACCCAATGTTAGTAGTATGCTGATGCAGCAGAAGCCCAGTGTCATGTGGATTCAGATAAGTAGAAACTCAGTGTCATGTGGATGCAGATGCAGTAGAAACCCAATGTTAGTAGGATGCAGTTGCAGCAGAGGCTCAGTGTCATGTGGATGCAGATGCAGTAGAAACCCAATGTTAGTAGTATGCTGTTGCAGCAGAAGCCCAGTGTCATGTGGATGCAGATACAGTAGAAACTCAGTGTCGTGGGGATGCAGATGCAGTAGAAACCCAATGTTAGTAGGATGCAGTTGCAGCAGAAGCCCAGTGTCATGTGGATGCAGATGCAGTAGAAACTCAGTGTCACACAGATGCAGTTGCAGCAGAATCCCAGTATAACATGAATACAGATGAAGTAGAAGCCCAGTGTCATGTGGATGCAGTTGCAGCAGAGGCTTTGTGTCATGTGGATGCAGATGCAACTGAAGCCCAGTGTTAGGTGGATGCAGTTTCAGCTGAAGCCCAGTGTCATGTGAATGCAGTTGCAGTAGAAGCCTAATACCTGTAAGATAAATTTGCAAGTCTGTGGCATTAAATTTGACATGAGCTGCTAAAGTAATTGTAGTGTTTACAATAATCAGTCATCATCATAATTGTCATTATCATTGTCATCATCTTAATCATTTTTAGGTCACTTGAGGACAAAGTACTCAAAGTGAGCTGTTGTAATCAATTTGTGTGTGATATCAGTCATTGTCTGTCTTGCGTCATCTGTTGTTAACAATTTGAATGTTAACACTACAGAGGTCACAATTTTGGCCAAATTTTAATAAAACTTGGTCAGAATGTTACCCTCAATAAAACTTAGGACAAGTTTTTTACTGGGTCATCTGAGATAAAAAAAAAAAAACTAGGTCAGTTAATAGGAAAACCTGGTTAACACTCTAGAGACCACATTCCCTAGCTCATCTTCATAAAACTTTGTCAGAATGTTTCATCTCTATGAAATCTAGGTCAGGTTTTTAACTGGGATATCAGAGGTCTTAAATAAGCTCATTAGGTCAAATCTCTGAAAATAACTTGTTAACTTTGATACTTGATACTTTGTGAGAATGTTACCTGAGATCAAAAACTATGTCACAAGGTCAAATTATTGAAAAACTTTGTTAATGATCTGCCTGTCATAAATCATTGTCAAAATGCTTACCTCTATGAAATCTATGCCAAATCAGATACTAGGATATCTGGGGTAAGAACTAGGTTAGGTGAGCAATGAAGGGCCTTCAGGACCCTCTTGTTATATAACATTGTTCTTTTGTTTAGACTTTCATAGAGGAGAACAAGGAGAAACAGTATGTGATAGTAATTTGTCTATGATTGCTCTACCATACTTATGTTTTAGAATCTGTTATCGCTGGATGGAGTCCTCCCCTGCAAAATGAAGACAGAAATGAGGAAAACAGACATTATTTCCCATTCATGATGAAAACATTTTACACAGTCTAATAGTTATTGACTACAGAACATTCCTATCTGGTAACTGATTTTACAAATGCAAGTTGTTCACCTATATAATTCTATACGAGCAACCCTTTTCAGAAGATTTCTGTGTCAGTTTCTCATGTAACAGTCTAGTAAGAAGAAAAGGAGTTTTGTTTTTCATTGAATTGAAATTAAATAGACAACAATGTTGAGGAATAGCAATTGAATGTACATATAAATTACATATGAAATTACATGTAAAACAGTTACATATTCACATATATTATGTATTGAATCAGAGTAACATATTACAAGAAAATACATGTATTTAATGTCACATGTATAGCAGTTACACTGGAACATGAATGTATATGTATTTAAAGTCACATATCACATTTACAAATCACATGGAAGTGCATACGTTTACAGTCACATATCTGCCAGTTATATATCACATGGAATACATTTATTTACAGTCATATATCTGGCAGTTACATATTACATGGAATACATGTATTTACAGTCACATATCTGGCATTTACTTATTACATGGAAGACATGTATTTACAGTCACATATATGGCAGTCCACATATATGGCAGATACATATCACATGGAAGTACATGTATTTACAATCACACATCTGGCAGTTACATATTACATGGAATATATGTGTTTACAGTCATACTTCGAAAATTTCTATAGTTTTTGAATTGAATGTTCTGTATAAAAGTTTTGTATGTTTAAGTAATTGTCATTTTATTCTTCGATAACAATCAGTTGATTTATACAGCATGGCTCCAAGACAGAAGGAAAACCTATTGCTAAGAAATAAAACTATTTTTCCCTCACTTAATCTGTCAGCGGTGATTTTTCCTGTCTAATGGACTAGTTTGGTTTATGTTTATTTCATGTTTTTCTCATGTTGTAAAATGTTGTAAGGTGGAAACTGACAGCTCTACATGCTGTTTTTACAATCCAGGAACTGTCGACTAAAACATAGTTACAATTTTCATTCAAAATAGCGAAGTAGCGGCCGCTTTCGCTGATGAATTAACCATTCATTCTTTGCACAAAATAGAAGTGTTTGGGAAATATTTTTCTGACAGGTTTGATGGTTCTAACAATTCCGGTGAAGATAGATTCCATTTTTACTCCTTAAAACACCATTGTAAAGGATAAATATTTCAGATTTAATGGGCAACCAATAAATCATGGACAAGTGGAGAGTGTAAATCGGAAATATTTAAAATTGTGCAGGCATTCAGAAAAAAAAATGAACACAAAAAATGTGAATGGCATCACTATCTGCAGATTATTTGCACAAAAATGTCAGTTTATTTTACTGTATTCTGTCTTTGTTATCAGGGACACTTTAATTATTATTCATTAATATTCGCTATTTTTTTCACAATTCACAGAAACTTTTTAATTAATATTTCCAAAATAAAAATATAATTCTAGTTGGTAAGAAAAAACAAAAAAACAGCTGCTGGAAGTGTCTATTAAATCAGTGTCAGCGATTTTAAATGGGTTTCCTTAAAGAATGACTTCAATATGTTTTATTAAGTGCCTCCAACTGCAAATTTAAATATTGTTGCAAGTATTTTGTCAAAATTTTAATTTCAGATTAAAAGATTAATTTAAAATTTCTGTGACAAACTATTTGGTGAGTCTTTAAATGGGAGAGATAAGATTAATTGTGTTTATGCAAATTAGATTCCGGGGGACCAGAATTGAATTATCGTAAGAAAGCCATTGAAGACATTGCAGTAATGTGTTTTGTTTGAGTTTTCATGGACCCTATGAAAGCCTGACATGCAAATAGTCAATTAATTTTACACTGAGAAAAAATAAAATTGAGTGTAGTAAATTCATCACAGCTTCCGCAATAACCCAAAAATCACCAGGATTAGTCCCAAATGGAAATTAATTGATTGAAGGCCTCGTAGTGTAAGATATTGCGAAGGGCAGGCCATAATGATTAGTTATCCCTGTTGTTTTGTAATTAGCAAGAATTGTTTTAAGAAATTATTTAATTGAAAATTAGCAGGGATGTAGCATTAAAAACAGGAGAAGAAAAACAATGAATATTTAGCAGATAGTGAGCCATTTAGTCTGTTACTTAATTTGTTTGATCATAGAATTGTTCTGGTTGATTGTTTCAGGCTGTCTTGCAGTCTTCCAGAAGGCTGGGAATTTTTGGTCAAGGTTTTTGAGTATAAAAGATATGGGACATGTTTTAGTCTTTTAACTTTTGCGTTGCAATAGTTTTATGTAAATTAACATTTCTGCCGGCAAGATTTTTTTTGCCTTTGATGAAATTTTACAAGACTTGCTTCTCATGGATCAGTTGAGGGTTTTCTAGCAGACATGCTTCAAGTAGGTCACTTGATGGGTTTTTGCCAGACATGGGTCACATGATTGATATATGTTCTCATGGATCACTTGACATGGTTTCACAAGACATGCTTCTCGTGAATGGCTTGACATGGTTGCACAAGACATGCTTCTCATGAATGGCTTGACATGGTTTCACAAGACATGCTTCTCATGGATCGCTTGACATGGTTTGGGTCACTAGACATGGTTTCACATTTAGACATGCTTCTCATGAATGGTTTGACATGGTTTCACAAGACATGCTTCTCATGGATCGCTTGACATGGTTTGGATCTCTAGACATGGTTTCACAAGACATGCTTCTCATGAATGGTTTGACATGGTTTCACAAGACATGCTTCTTGTGGATCATTTGACATGGTTTCACAAGACATGCTTCTCATGGATTGCTTGACATGGTTTCACAAGACATGCTTCTCATGGATCACTTGATGGGGTTTCAGCATATATGCTCCACAGCATCATTTATCAAATACGTCAATTTCAGGAATGTAGGGAAAAACTTTCACAAAGTTGTTTCTGTTTGTTTGTTTGATTTCGGTTTAACGCTGTTTTTCAACAGTATTTCAGTCATATAACGGCAGGCAGTTAACCTAACCAGTGTTCCTGGATTCTGTACCAGAACAAACCTGTTCTCCGCAAGTAACTGCCAACTTCCCGATATGAATTAGAGGTGGAGGACTAATGATTTCAGACACAATGTCGTTTATCAAATAGATCGAACTCGCGACCCCGCGATCCGTAGACAACGCTCTACCTACTGAGCTAAGCGAGCGGGTACCTTCACAAAGTTGAAAGGTGAAAGTTTTTCTTGGTTGCATTTTTCCCCCTTCTTGTAGTTTTGTAACTCGGGATCCTCTCTGTGATCTCTGTTTTGTTTTATATACTGCCCTAGATTATATGTTTTCAAACATTAAAAACTTAAAAACTTTCACATGCCATAAACCCTTCATTATTGTGTTAACTATTTGCATGAATTAAACAGAAAATTTTAATAAAGTTTTAATGGTTATTTCATGTTTATAGAATAAGACCTTGCTTGAATAGGAATGAAAAAACATTTTTCCTTAGTTTATGTTTGCCACGAAAGTGTTAAATGTTTCTTAAATAATTTGAATAACTGATACTTAAATAAATGATCATAAAAATGCCCTAGAGGTTGAGAAAGATATTAAATAATTGACAACTATGAGGTTTTTAAGGGATTTCCATTCTTTAAGTCTAAAATATCGTGTTTCTCAAAACTGAGATTTGCAATTTAAATGAACTAGCCTTATTCAACATGTCAATAAGTAACGTAGCTTTCAAAGTTTCAATTTCGCAAATTTAGGTTTTTACCATTTCAACAACATTGTGAAAATTGAGGGTAGAAGATTTTCCCATATATCAATTCTTACGGACTTCACAAAATGTTGAAAGATGTTTTTCCATTCTTTTTCAAACTGTCTAGAAGCTTTTTGAAACCTTCCTTGTGGACAGTAAATAATGACATTTTTGAGTTTTTCTCTTTGATTTTTAAAAGTACAGAAAAGTAGAATTTGGGAGTGAAACAGTTACATGTAGCAAGAACACAGACAAACTACAACTTCGCATGCATCTTAAGATGGCAAGGTCTTCCATTTGAAACAGACAAGAAAAAAGAACCTGTTCACCTGGGATTAGCTACACCTTTTTTAAGAGTTTTCTCTTAAATTTCTAGAGTATTCGCTGGCTATCTTTATTTTCCTTACTAGCAAGTTAAAAGGTTTGAAAATTTTACATTTACTTCATTGCAGCAGTCAGAAAGTTCTGAATCATTTAACAGTTGTAATCACTATGTCAAATTGAACATTCTTTCCATGCTGTTACAGTTGAAAGATATATTCCCTCAATGTTATTCCAAAATAAAAAGGGAACTGATTCCAGAATAAAAAGTTCCGTTCTTGTTACTACCAAGACAAAATTAACATTCATTTTATGTTGTTACTTAGTCTACAGATACATTCTGTCAATACTGCTTCGAAGTAAAATGGTTGTTCTCCTTGTGGTCACATATCCTTCCAAAATATCATCAGAAAGTCAAAAGATGCATTCATTCCTTGTTGTCGCACAGTCAAAAAGTACATTCCCTCAATGTTGTCACAAAGTCTAAAAGTACATTCACTCTGTGGTATCACAAAGTCTGAAAGTACATTCCCTTCCCTCACTGTCGTCATTAAGTCCAAAAATAGATTTCCCTCCATGTAGTAACAAAATCTAAAAGTACACTTCCCTCAATGTTGTCACAAAGTCAGAAAGAACACTTTCCTCCATGTTGTCACAACTGACAGAGATACATTCCTTCCTTGTTGTCACAAAGTCAAAGAGTACATCCCCTCCATGTTGTCACAAAGTCAAAAATACACTTTCTTCCATGTTATCACAAAGTCAAAAAGACACTTCCCTACATATTGTCACAAAGTCAAAAAGACACTTACTCTATGTTGTCACAAAGTTAAAAGTACACTTCCTACTATGATGTCACAAAGTTAAAAGTACACTTCCCACTATGTTGTCACAAAGTCAAAAAGTACAATTCCCTCTGTCTTGTCACAAAGTCCATAGTGCACTTCTCTCTATATTGTCACAAAGTCATACAGACACTTCCCTCCATGTTGTCACAAAGTCTAAAGGTACATTCCTGCCATGTTGTCACAAAGTCAAAAAGATACTTCCCTTCCTGATGTCACAAAGTCAAAAAGACACTTTCCTCTATGTTGTAACACAGTCAAAAAGTACACTTCCCTCTATGATATTACAAAGTGAAAAAGATACTTCCCTTCCTGATGTCACAAAGTCAAAAAGACACTTTCCTCTATGTTGTCACAAAGTCAAAAAGTACACTTCCCTCTATGTTATCACAAAGTCAAAAAGTACACTTACCTCTATGTTGTCTCAAAGTCAAAAAGACACTTCTCTCCATGTTGTCACAAAGTCAAAATATACACTTCCCACTATATTATCAAAAAGTACACTTCACTCTATGTTGTCACAAAGTAAAAAAGTACACTACCTCTATGTTGTTGCAAATTCAATAAGTACACTTCTCTTCATGTTGCCACAAAGTCATACAGACACTTCTCTCCACTTTGCCACAACGTCATACAGACACTTCTCTCCATGTTGCCACAAAGTAATACAGACACTTCCTTCCATGTTGTTGCAAAGTCATACAGACACTTCTCTCCACTTTGCCACAACGTCATACAGACACTTCTCTCCATGTTGCCACAAAGTCATACAGACACTTCCTTCCATGTTGTCACAAAGTCATACAGACACTTCTCTCCATGTTCCACAAAGTCAAAATATACACTTCCCCTATTTCACAAACAAGACACTTCACTCCATGTTGTCACAAAGTCAACAAGTACACTTCTCTCATGTTGTGCAAATATAAGTACACTTCTCTCATGTGCCACAATTTCATCAAACATACCTTCCTCTCAGTTGTCACAAAGTCAAAACAGACACTCCTCTCCACGTTGTCACAAAGTCATACAGACACTTCTCTCCACGTTGCCACAAAGTCATACAGACACTTCCTTCCATGTTGTCACAAAGTCATACAGACACTTCTCTCCATGTTGCCACAAAGTCATACAGACACTTCTCTCCATGTTGCCACAAATTCTAAAAGTACATTCCTGTCATGTCACTAAGTCATAAAGTTACACTTTCCCACTATGTTGTCACAAAGTCACACTCCTCCATGTTGTCACAGAGTCAAAAAGTACAATCCTCTCCATGTTATCAAAAAGTCACACTCCTCCATGTTGTCACAAAGTCACGCTCCTCCATGTTGTCACAAAGTCAAAAAGTACACTCCTCTCCATGTTGTCACAAAGTCACACTCCTCCATGTTGTCACAAAGTCAAAAAGTACACTCCTCTCCATGTTATCAAAAAGTACACTACTCTCCATGTTGTCACAAAGTCACGCTCCTCCATGTTGTCACAAAGTCAAAAAGTACACTCCTCTCCATGTTGTCACAAAGTCACACTCCTCCATGTTGTCACAAAGTCAAAAAGTACACTCCTCTCCATGTTGTCACAAAGTCACACTCCTCCATGTTGTCACAAAGTCAAAAAGTACACTCCTCCATGTTGTCACAAAGTCACACTCCTCCATGTTGTCACTAAATCACACTCCTCCATTTTGTCACAAAGTCAAAAAGTACACTCCTCCATGTTGTCAAAAAGTCACACTCCTCCATGTTGTCACTAAATCACACTCCTCCATGTTGTCACAAAGTCAAAAAGTACACTCCTCTCCATGTTGTCACAAAGTCACACTCCTCCATGTTGTCACAAAGTCAAAAAGTACACTCCACTCCATGTTGTCACTTAATCACACTCCTCCATGTTATCACAAAGTCAAAAAGTACACTCCTCCATGTTGTCACAAAGTCACACTCCTCCATGTTGTCACAAAGTCAAAAAGTACTCCTCTCCATGTTGTCACTAAATCACACTCCTCCATGTTGTCACAAAGTCAAAAAGTACACTTTTCTCCATGTTGACACAAAATCACACTCCTCCATGTTATCACAAAGTCAAAAAGTACATTCCTCTCCATGTTGTCACAGCTGGCAGAGAAATGATTGATAATTTTTGTTTTCCAATTTAAAACTTTGCAATCGCAAATTCACTGTCAATGGGCATCCAGTACTGGAGGGTTCAAACCCTAGTTGTGATGTTTTATAATTTTTGTTGCACTAGCTGAATAGGATTATTAATCATTCAATTGGTTGGCAAGGTACTGAAACATATAACTGACTTTAAGGAGCTTGAAAGTGACAGAGTCAAATTTTTTTCTTCATAATTTTGTTATGAAGATTGTATTTTTGAAAGTGGTGTTGTGTCTTAGGTTCCATTATGGAGCTTGGGAGTTCACTTATTTGTTTTTCATGTTGAACATTTTACTCTTTGCAATTTATATCACCATTCTGGATTAAGTTGAAAACATTCTCAAGCCGGTATTATTATGTAAATTACGTGTTTGCGTGCCATTAAAAGTTCAGGAAGAAATACTTTTAATGAAAATTATTTCGGTAAAAAGCAATTGTAGCGAATAACATCAGGTAATGGTTTTTATGCCTATTGTATTTATACGCATCACTTTAGGAACTAATCTGAAGTATAAATAACGATAACATTTTGCGTCAACAGCCTACGGTGTTCCCATTAGTCGATGTTCCGGTTGGTTTGTTCACAATAATGGCTGTCGGAGTCGTAATTATAGAGTGAGGCAGTATCAGGGAAGACTCTTTTATTTTGGGGTGACGGGGTCGCGGGAGCACAGTCGAGCCCTACTGGGTCATTATAGAAAGCCTGTGCATTTGGAACGGTTTTGTTCACGTGAAAACATGTTGTGAGGCCATAGATGGGATTGTTTTCGGCTTGATTTTCTCTGCTGAAACCGGAACTGTAGTTTTGGGGATGTCAGCGAAATATAAACTGTTACTGAAACTAAAGAAATAGCATGTTGATTGTTTACTGGGTGTGGGCGAACATGATTATTAGTTTAAAATTACCCTGATTAATTTCACTCAGTTTCAGTATTCTCTGTTATATAGTATGTATTGTTCCATTCATTTCCTTTTCATGTTGGTTTTTTTTTGTACGATTGCAATCATCTTGTAAGATCTAAAACAATTGTAATCTTGAAGAAATCACAAATTAATTCATTAAAATGTTTGTAGATAATTATGATTGGAACAGAATTTGTGGCTTAGCAATAAGAATACGATACTTCTGAAATGAAAATTTAAATTCATTTTTTCATGTCTTCATTACAAAGTTTTACTTCTCAATGAAAATTTGAATTAATGAACCAGATTTTTTTTTTTCCCAGAAGTTGACCGGACTGTGGTATATTACGCAGAAAATGAGGTTGTGCGAAGGAAGGGTAAAAAAGTGGAATAATTGAACGGTATTGATCGTTCAAATATTATTCATTGATTACATTTAATTAGTTATGCCACAGCCGTGGAATACTTCCGAATTATTGATCAATCAATTATACCCCTTTGTTACCTCTCTAATTACCACCCTCTGAAGCTGGCCGGCAAATATTTTCTTTTTATCGCAAACTGAATGGGAGCAAAATTTTTTAATCCATCCTGTACACAATGGGTTGAATGCACGCTAATTATGACCGTCAGAATATTGACATATTTCGTAGTTCAGTCCGCTTCACCTCATTTTACGGGTGTCATCCAATTTATAATTTCTGTTTATGAAAAGTTTTATCTCCATTTTTGATCTTGATAAACAAAATTGATTTGAAGAAGTTGCGAAGGTTTTTTGACATTCTCGCTTCATGATTTATCCACATCATTCACTATTTTACGAATTATCTATTGTGATGTTATTTTGAATCAATTTAAAAGTGATGGCAAATTAACGCAGGGGCTCTTAATAGGCTGGTATTGCCGGCTTCAAAGACTTGTATACAATGGACTTCATCTTCCTCTGTTGAAATTATGCGAATTTGAGCGAATAATTTGTTCTTATCGCTTTAAGGATTGTTATTATAGATAAAACCTTCCTAAGATCACAGTCTGTTGATTATTACGGTAAATTGAATCGTTAAAATACTTCTGGCCAAAGAATTTTATATAAGTATGACCTTATTTGTATTTCGGAGACACATAACTTAATATGGATGATTTATGTTTCTCTATTTTATATTTAAGAGACATTATACCATATTTATACAGCTTTCTAGAACTACTCAGCATTCTGCATTTTGCTCCATTATGCCCTTTTTAGCTCACATGTCACTTTGTGACAAGGTGAGCTTTTGTGATCGCGCAGCGTCCGGCGTCCGTTGTCCGTCCGTGCGTCCGTCCGTCCGTCCGTGCATCCGTAAACTTTTGTTTGTGACCACTCTAGAGGTCATATTTTTCATGGGATCATTATGAAAGTTGGTCTGAATGTTCATCTTGATGATATCTAGGTCAAGTTCGAAACTGGATAACGTGCGGTCCAAAACTAGGTCAGTAGGTCTAAAAATAGAAAAACCTTGTGACCTTTCTAGAGGCCATACTATTCAATGGATCTTCATGAAAGTTGGTCAGAATGTTCACCTTGATGATATCTAGGTCAAGTTCGAAACTGGGTCATGTGACTTTAAAAACTAGGTCAGTAGGTCAAATAATAGAAAAACCTTGTGACCACTCTAGAGGCCATATTTTACATGGGATCTGTATGAAAGTTGGTGTGAATGTTCATCTTGATAATATCTAGGTCAAGTTCGAAACTGAGTCAACTGCGGTCAAAAACTAGGTCAGTAGGTCTAAAAATAGAAAAACCTTGTGACCTCTCTAGAGGCCATACTTTTCAATGGATCTTCATGAATGTTGGTCAGTATGTTCACCTTGATGATATCAAGGTCAAGTTCGAAACTGGGTCATGTGCCATCAAAAACTAGGTCAGTAGGTCAAATAATAAAAAAACATTGTGACCTCTCTAATGGCCATATTTTTCATGGGATCTGTATGAAAGTTGGTCTGAGTGTTCATCTTCATGATATCTAGGTCAAATTCGAAACTGGGTCAACTGCGATCAAAAACTAGGACAGTAGGTCTAAAAATAGAAAAACCTTGTGACCTGTCTAGAAGCCATACTTGTGAATGGATCTTCATGAAAATTGGTCAGAATGTTCCTCTTGATGGTATCTAGGTCAGGTTTAAGGCTGGGTCACATGCCGTCAATAACTAGGCCAGTAGGTCAAATAATAGAAAAACCTTGTGACCTCTCTAGAGGCCATATTTTTCATGGGATCTGTATGAAAGTTGGTCTGAATGTTCATCTTGATGATATCTAGGTCAAGTTCGAAACTGGGTCAACTGTGGTCAAAAACTAGGTCAGTAGGTCTAAAAATAGAAAACCTTGTGACCTCTCTAGAGGCCATAATTTTGAATGGATCTTCATGAAGTTTAGTCAGAATGTTCATCTTGATGATATCTAGGTCAAGTTTGAAACTGGGTCAACTGCGGTCAAAAACTAGGTCAGTAGGTCTAAAAATAGAAAAACCTTGTGACCTCTCTAGAGGCCATACTATTGAAGGGATCTTCATGAAAATTGGTCAGAATGTTCACATTAATGGTATCTAGATCAAATTCGAAACTGGGTCACATGCCATCAATAACTAGGTCAGTAGGTCAAATAATAAAAAACATTGTGACCTCTCTAGAGGCCATATTTTTCAATGGATCTTCATGAAAATTGGTCAGAATTTTTATCTTGATGATATCTAGGTCAGGTTCAAAACTGGGTCACATGAGCTCAAAAACTAGGTCACTATGTCAAATAATAGAAAAAATGAGGTCATACTCAGTTCAAAACTGGGTCATGTGGGGACAGGTGAGCGATTCAGGACCATCATGGTCCTCTTGTTTTCTGTTGTTGAAGTACTTACTTGGCCAGTTTGGATATAACCTCATTAGGTTTCCGGAAGGTGAGGTATATTAGAGTGGTATTGAGGTCTCATTGACCTGAAGACAGAAACTGGACATAAAGTTTAAAAGCTACTGCTTTCAAACTTAAATACAATGACTGAGTACCTCTGGAGGAAGATCCCTGTTGATTTTGGCATCAGTAGCTCACAAGGATAAACCCACCTCTCATATTGTATCATAGTATCCCTCATCCTCATTCCATACCCTCACATATCCCAAGCGTACTGTCTTTGTCACTGTATTTTTGTTTTTTCTACTAGATCAGTTTCCTGATATTGTATCTTAGTTTCCCTCATCCACATCCTGCAAAACCCCCCCCCCCCCCCCCCCCCCCCCCCCCCCAAGTCCTTCACCCCTGTATTTTTTCCTGGCCTGCATCCATTGTCAAAATTTACATTAACTTCCTTTCTGAAACTATTGGTCAGAATTTCACCAAATTTGGTCTGTTGCATCTTGGCAAGGTCTTCTCTAAAATTTGTTCAAAAGACATGTTAACTCCTTTCAGGGTCCACTGGAGATCTTCATCAAACTTGGTCTGTAGGATCATTTATATATTAAAACTTGCCAGATTTGCTTAAATGTGGGAAGAGCATGTGGCCACTTCTATGATCTGCTAGAGCTAAAAGTAGAAAAACATTTAAACATTTTCATGTCATGAACCACACCATAGATCTTCATCAAACTTGGTCTGTAGCATCACTGTAAGTCCTATCCCAAATGTTTGGCAATGGGAATGCTTGGCTCATTAAATGGGCAACTATAGCTTAAAATAGAAAAACCTTAAAACAACTTCTTCTTTTAAACCACTTGATGGATCTGCATCAAACTAGGTGTGTAGCATTACTATTAGGCCGTCTTTAAAAAAATTTTTTCAAATGTTGACACTTTTGTCCCTTTTTTGGGGCCATTAAAGCTATAAATAGACGAACCTTTAAATGACTTTTAAGCTCACCAGAGCACAAAGTGCTTAAGATGAGCTATTGTGACCGGTCATTGTCTGGCGTCCGTCATGCGCCGTCAGTCAACATTTGCCTTGTTAACACTCTAGAGGCCACATTTGTGACCCAATCTTTATTAAACTTGGTCAGAATGTTTGTCTTGATGATCTCTAGGTCAGATTCAAAACTGTGTCATGTAGGGTAAAAAACTAGGTCAGTAGGCCAGATCTAAGGAAAATCTTGTTAACACTTTGAGTCCACAGTTTAAGGTGGAAACTCATGGGAATTGGTCAGAATGTTTGTTTTGATGACCTCTAGGTCAGGTTTGAATATGGGTCATGTAGGGTCAAAAACTAGGTCACATGGTAAAATTAAAAAAAGCTGGTTAACACTCTAGAGGCCACATTTATGACCCCATCTTCATGAAACTTGGTCAGAATGTTTATCTTGTTGATTTTTAAGCCAAGTTGAATCTGGGTCATATGGGGTCAAAAACTAGGGCACTAGGCCAGATCAAAGGAAAATCTTGTTAACACTCTAGAGACCACATTTAAGTTTGAAACTCATGAGAATTGGTCAGAATGTTGGTCTTGATGATCTCCAGGTCAAGTTTGAATCTAGGTCATGTGGGGTCAAAAACTAGGTCAACCGGTCAAATTAAAGGAAAAACCCAACACTCTAGAGGCCACATTTATCTTCATGAAACTTGGTCAGAATGTTTATCTTGATGATTCCTACGCCAAATTCCAGACTGTGGCAAGTGGGGTCAAAAACTAGGTCACATCAAAGGAAAAGCTTGTTAACACTGTAGAGGCCACATTTCTGACCCTATCTTCCTGAAACTTGGTCAGAATGTTTATCTTGGATGAATCAAAGGCCATATTTCATAGGTGAGCGATTTAGGCTCATCATGACCCTCTTGTTTTTGTAAATATTTCTCTAATAATATATTCTGACCGATCTTTTTTGGTTCTGATAGAAGAAAAGGGACATAATTTTACAAAATTTGTATAGCCTCAGGAGTTATCTCCTGTGAACAAAACATAGGTTCTGAACACAGACTGCCAAAATCCGCTCAAGATGAAATATCACAAACTTTAGCAAATATTTTTGTTAGGAGATTATTCTTGTTTGTTAATTAACTTATTAATTACACTTTGTTGTTCAACCAACAAGCACTTATGGATTTTTAGAGTCGCAGTGTTTTAAAACATTGAAATGAATTTTATACAAATTACTGCACGATTAAATAGATTTGGGTCCATTTATTTGAGAAAGAGACATTGGTGTTCCTCTGGGACAAGACTTGACATTAACCTAAGCAGCCCAGAAATATTCCCAACTTTTCACATTGTATCATTTTACAATGGTCGCTAAGCAACCGTTTCATTCTTCTTATTACATTAATGGACAGACAGAGACAAAATTAAATTTGGACATTAAGCTATGTAATAATTGAAAAAATATGCCGTAGTAACAGAATGTTACTGTTTCCATATAGCTAGCTGATAAATGTTGATATTTGATAAAATTATGCTCGTGAGAAGAATACATTGCGGATTTTGTGACGGAGTGGTTATGTGGTTGCTAACTTTGAAGCGCTTGCTTCTTATCACAGTGGGTTCAAAATCAGGTTTGAGGTGTAGAATTTTTATTTGAGGAGGCCATTCGGCTGGCTTTCAGAAGGTCAGTGGTTCTGCCCAGATGCCAGCAAGTGTCTGAAATTATTCCTGCAGGGGCACCTTGGCTTTTCTTCCATCATTAGAAGCTGCAAAAAAGGTCCTATCTGACTTAGATTTTGTTATTATGACTTTAAACTCAACAAAACATATATAACTTTCAGTTAAATCAAGATCAATTGAGCATCATTTGCTCAAGCACATGGGTTAGCTTGATTAATTCATATGGTCCATGGTTGTTTTCCTAATCTTTTGAAACTCCGGATAACTGTAGTGTTTCTTAAGAACAAAATTTAAGTCCACAGTGTAACAGTAAAACAGGATCCTTGCAATTACTGAACCATGATTTGTGAAGGAAGGCAGTTTCTTCAAGAAGTAGGTTTTAGGTCAACAGTATTGCAGTAAAACAAGATCCTTGCAATGACTGAATCATGATTTTTAAAGGAAGGCAGTTTCTTCAAGAACTATGTTTTAGGTCAACAGTATTGCAGTAAAACAGGATCCTTGCAATGACTGAACTATGTTTTGTGAAGGAAGGCAGTTTCTTCAAGAACTAGGTTTTAGGTCAACAGTATTGCAGTAAAACAAGATCCTTGCAATGACTGAATCATGATTTGTGAAGGAAGGCAGTTTCTTCAAGAACTAGGTTTTAGGTCAACAGTATTGCAGTAAAACAAGATCCTTGCAATGACTGAATCATGATTTGTGAAGGAAGGCAGTTTCTTCAAGAACTAGGTTTTAGGTCAACAGCATTGCAGTAAAACAAGATCCTTGCAATGACTGAATCATGATTTGTGAAGGAAGGCAGTTTCTTCAAGAACTAGGTTTTAGGTCAACAGTATTGCAGTAAAACAAGATCCTTGCAATGACTGAATCATGATTTGTGAAGGAAGGCAGTTTCTTCAAGAACTAGGTTTTAGGTCAACAGTATTGCAGTAAAACAAGATCCTTGCAATGACTGAATCATGATTTGTGAAGGAATGCAGTTTCTTCAAGAACTAGGTTTTAGGTCAACAGTATTGCAGTAAAACAAGATCCATGCAATGACTGAATCATGTTTTGTGGAGGAATGCAGTTTCTTCAAGAACTAGGTTTTAGGTCAACAGTATTGCAATAAAACAAGATCCTTGCAATGACTGAATCATGATTTGTGAAGGAAGGCAGTTTCTTCAAGAACTATGTTTTAGGTCAACAGTATTGCAGTAAAACAGGATCCTTGCAATTACTGAATCATGTTTCGTAAAGGAATGCAGTTTCTTCAAGAACTAGGTTTTAGGTCAACAGTATTGCTGTAAAACAAGCTTCTTACAATGACTGAATCATGATTTGTGAAGGAAGGCAGTTTCTTCAAGAACTAGGTTTAGGTCAACAGTCTTGCAGTAAAACAGGATCCTTGCAATGACGGAACTATGATTTGTGAATGAATGCAGTTTCATCAAGAACTAAACCTGGGTCAACAGTATAACAGTAAAACAGGATCCTTGCAATGACTGAACTATGTTTTGTGAAGGAATGCAGTTCCTTCAAGAACCAGGTTTTAGGTCAACAGTATTGCAGTAAAACAGGATCCTTGCAATGACTGAACAATGATTTATGAAGGAAGGCAGTTTCTTCAAGAACTAGGTTTTAGGTCAACAGTATTGCAGGAAAACAGGATCCTTGCAATGACTGAACTATATTTTGTGAAGGAATGCAGTTTCATCAAGAACTAAACCTAGGTCAACAGTAGTATTGCAGTAAAACAAGATCCTTGCAATGACTGAATCATGATTTGTGAATGAAGGCAGTTTCTTCAAGAACTAGGTTTTAGATCACAGTATTGCAGTAAAACAAGATCCTTGCAATGACTGAATCATGTTTTGTGAAGGAAGGCAGTTTCTTCAAGAACTAGGTTTTAGGTCAACAGTATTGCAGTAAAACAGGATCCATGCAATTACTGAATCATGTTTTGTGAAGGAATGCAGTTTCTTCAAGAACTAGGTTTTAGGTCAACAGCATTGCAGTAAAACAAGCTTCTTGCAATGACAACTGAATCATGATTTGTGAAGGAAGGCAGTTTCTTCAAGAACTCGGTTTAGGTCAACAGTATTGCAGTAAAACAGGATCCTTGCAGTGACTGAACTATGTTATGCGAAGGAAGGCAGTTTCATCAAGAACTAAACCTAGGTCAACAGTATTGCAGTAAAACAAGATCCTTGCAATGACTGAATCATGATTTGTGAAGGAAGGCAGTTTCTTCAAGAACTAGGTTTTAGATCAACAGTACTGCAGTAAAACAGGATCCATGCAATTACTGAATCATGATTTTTGAAGGAAGGCAGTTTCTTCAAGAACTATGTTTTAGGTCAACAGTATTGCAGTAAAACAGGATCCTTGCAATGACTGAACCATGATTTGTGAATGAAGGCAGTTTCTTCAAGAACTAGGTTTTAGATCAACAGTATTGAAGTAAAAGAATATCCTTGCAATAATTCTGAATCATGTTTTTTGGAGGAATGCAGTTTCTTCAAGAACTAGGTTTTAGGTCAACAGTAGTATTGCAGTAAAACAGGATCCATGCAATTACTGAATCATGATTTTTGAAGGAAGTCAGTTTCTTCAAGAACTAGGTTTTAGGTCAACAGTATTGCAGTAAAACAAGCTTCTTCCAATGACTGAATCATGGTTTGTGAAGGAAGGCATTTTCTTCAAGAACTAGGTTTTAGGTCAACAGTATTGCAGTAAAACAAGCTTCTTGCAATGACTGAATCATGGTTTGTGAAGGAAGGCAGTTTCATCAAGAACTAGGTTTTAGGTCAACAGTATTGCAGTAAAACAAGCTTGCAATGACTGAATCATGGTTTGTGAAAGAAGGCATTTTCTTCAAGAACTTGGTTTTAGGTCAACAGTATTGCAATAAAACAGGATCCTTGCAATGTCTAAACCATGATTTGTGAAGGAAGGCAGTTTCTTCAAGAACTATGTTTTAGGTCAACAGTATTGCAGTAAAACAAGCTTGCAATGACTGAATCATGGTTTGTGAAGGAAGGCAGTTTCTTCAAGAACTTGGTTTTAGGTCAACAGTATTGCAGTTAAACAGGATCCTTGCAATGTCTAAACCATGATTTGTGAAGGAAAGCAGTTTCTTCAAGAACCTGGTTTTAGGTTGACAGTATTGAAGTAAAAGAATATCCTTGTAATGATTCTGAATCATGTTTTGTGGAGGAAGGCAGTTTCTTTTGTGTACATCATCAACTTGAAGACATGTGCATATTATCTGGACTTTTATGTCCAATTAATGCCTCTGTTTTGGACTTACTATCACAACTACATTTGAATCTTGTCTACTCGGTTCCTCCTTAATTTTATATATAGTTTAAATAAAAACTTGGTATACATTATTTACATGAAGTGGACATGAGCATAATTATAGTCGGAACTTTCATGTCTGATGATTGCGTTACAACTGCAAGTGTACTTTGTGTACTCATTTCCTCCTCCAGTTCCTTCCTCTAATTCAAATGAAAGTTGATATATGTCGTCAGCATGAATTGAACCTGCTTTTCATGTCTGAGTATGTTTTCATGAGTTATGCCCCTTTTTTAGGACTTGACCATAATTATTATATCTACATCTGAACCATGTGTACTCGACTTCTCCTACATCTTACATTATCATCATGGAGTGAACAGGTCCATATTGATGGGACATTCGTGCCTGTTTCTGACTTTGCAATGTTACATTTACATACCTTGTTTACTAAACTCCCAACAGTTTCCATCAGTTTAAAAAAGACCTATATACATCATCATCATCAAGTGGACATGCACATATTTTACAATGTTGACATCAACATCATTTGTTTTTTGTTGTTGTTTTTTTCATACAAACCATGTAAAACTCGACAATAATTTAACTTTTTAAAATAAAAATATGTATACAGTGATAAAAAAAGTCTTGACTTGCAGTTATTAAAAAGCCAGCCATGTTTCAATTTTTTTTGCTGATTTGTTTTTAATTTTTCTGAGAAATGCTACTTTTGAATCAATTTTGTCACTGTGTCTGGTAAATTCATCATTTTACTCTTTTTAGCTATGAATCATTTCTTTCTGCAACTAGAATATTCTTCCTTTATTTCTCAACAAGCAGTTTCCAATTTTCATTTATGTCACTTTTGACAGATAAGGCAAATATGGAAAAATCTTCGAAAAACATATTGGGTATTAGGTAACTGGTGTTTATAGTTTGTTGATGGATTTATTTGCCATCATCCATAACACTGTCAAATTCTATCACTAACTTGGAATTTCAAAATTTGCTACAGAAATCATAATGTCGAAATATTTCTGAAATATTTCGTATAATTTTAAGGCGAACGGGTTTTGATGGATCTGTGCAGAGCGTAGAAGGAAAAAGTTCCATCAAATTTTGTCATATTGGACAGATTTTGCAATATATTCATGGATTCCCTCATTTAGCACGAGGAAATTGTTAATATTGTGTAACACAATGCCCACATTTATAAACTAGATATGTTGCAAGTATTGATCTGTGTCAGAAATGATGCATTATGCTTCTATAGTTCCTCATACGGTTTGTAATAAATAATAATTTCAGATTATTTTAATGCATAGGCTCATCACCAAGAGTTTATATTATGAAAACATTATAAAAGGAGAGGAGAAAATAAAAGGAAGAGAAAACTGTTTTTTTTTTTCAATGTGGGTGTGGGGGGAGGGGGAGTGGGGGATAACGTCACACTGATACAATTATAGGTTGTATGGTGACTTTCCAGCTATCCATGGCGGAGGATGATCGTCCAAACCCGTCTAAGCATTATTTCGTCACGGGCTGGCATCTGGGTAAAACGCCGGCCTTATGTAACCCAATTGGAAAGAAAAATATGTAAAATGGTAACATTGAACTTTCAGCTTTTGCTCAGCTAATTAATTAAATTTACTGCACTGGGTAGCGCAAAAGCAATTTATTAATGCTTAGGCATAATTTGAGCCGTGCCATGAGAAAACCAACATAGTGGGTTTGCGACCAGCATGGATCCAGACCAGCCTGCGCATTCGCGCAGTCTGGTCAGGCTCCATGCTGTTCGCTTTTAAAGCCTATTGGAATTGGAGAAACTGTTAGCAAACAGCATGGATCCTGACCAGACTGCGCGGATGCGCAGGCTGGTCTGGATCCATGCTGGTCGCAAACCCACTATGTTGGTTTTCTCATGGCACGGCTCATTTCATCTAATTTAAAGATCACCACAGCAGTATCCTGTAGCATTTAATAATGTTTTAAGAATTTATTCACAGAAGGAGTCTGTGGATCCCTAATATAGAAATGACTTTTCAATTACAGGTTTAGGTTGCGCACTATATACTGTGATCAAAATTATTTATTTAATTAGTGAAATCATTCAGCCTCCACACACTTTAAATATTTTCCGAGTATCTGATCTCTCTGTCGTGGGGGCTTTGTCTCACTCTGTCCCTCTGGTCAGATCGCTCTGTATCTGTACTAGTAGAGGATGAATTATGCGCCCTGTGTGGCTGCATTTGCGCCTTTGAACGTGAAATTGATCATGAAAAGGGCACTATATAAATCTGGTATAATAAATAAATAAATAAATAAATAATATTTCATGCATGGATAAAACCGATAAAAAAGTTGTTAATTTCTTAATTCAATTTATGTAGACTTTAAAGTTTATTCCATTTACCGCATAAATATAAAATAATGAAGATTTAGAAAGACACAGTTCAAGCTTAACTTGTTTTTGACTGAAAGCTTTTTTTCCGTCAAGAATTTTGTTTCTAATAAATTTCTCAGGACTTGTGCTATTCTGTTTAATTGGCACTTGTTTTCTTTTGACCAATGTTGTACAGATGCTGATCAGTGTTGTACAAGGCAGCTTACATGTAGCTCAAGGGCTTGTTAATGTCAATTAGGCAACTCTAGGGGTTCATGATTGTACCAATGAAAACCATAGGGGTTCTTGCTGATTATAATTTGAAAATAATTGATGCTGCAAAGATAAACCTATTGACACAAATTGAAATTAATTATGAACATCTTCCTGATCTAATCATTTGTTAAATTTTCTTTAGAAAAAAAAAGAATGATTTTGTGAAAAGTATTTATGGGAGAATTGACGTAAATGGTAATTGTTAAAGGACAGGCACTCTGTCTGAAGTTAGAAAATTAAAAAAAAAAAAAAAAAAAAAAAAAAAAAACTAGTATGATTGGAGAATAAGAAAAAACAGTTCATGATGAAATTACAGAAATGAGGTTATCTAACAGCTTGCAGTAGTTTACTGTTAAGTGATAATATTGATAAGATGTAAAAAGTATGTATGCCTATGTATAATCTAGCTGCAAAGTCTTTAAACACAGTTGACAGTAGTTTGGATACAAGAAAAGAAAAGGACAACAGAAAGACAAAGAAACAAAACAATGTGAAGTGAAATGCAGTAATAGTGAAAAGACTGTAAGGTATTGAAGGTACTTATGGTAATATGAGCCGCGCCATGAGAAAACCAACATAGTGGCTTTGCGACCAGCATGGATCCAGACCAGCCTGCGCATCCGCGCAGTCTGGTCAGGATCCATGCTGTTCGCTTTCAAAGTCTATTGTAATTAGAGAAACTGTTAGCGAACAGCATGGATCCTGACCAGACTGCGCAGATGTACAGGCTGGTCTGGATCCATGCTGGTCGCAAAGCCACTATGTTGGTTTTCCCATGGCGCATCTCATATGTTAAATGAATGCTGAGTAGGGAGCTTAAACAAAAACAGAATATGATATAAGGGCTTTATTGAGTTGTTGCAGAAAATGCAGTAGGAAAGAAATTTGGTGTAAATGCAGAAAAAGAACTCACTGAAACTTGTTGACAGCAGTAGCAAGTATTAACCCTTAGCCTGCTGGCGGCAAGTGATTCTGCCTTTGTGACCAGTGCAGACCAAGATCAGCCTGCACATCCGTGCAGTCTGATCATGGTCTGCACTGTTGGCTATTCAGTCAGTAAATTTTCAGCAAACACCCCTTTTAACAGTTAATGGTTCTGTCCAAATTGAAACATGGACAAGTTCATTATAGAAATTTAGCAGGGTTAGGGTTAAAGCAAAAACGAGTGAAAAAAAATAGAATGAAATGCAACAGAACAAGTGGAAAGACAGACAATAAATGTAATGGGAAGAAAGGTTACAGAAAAAGTTGACAGAAAGGCAATAGAACAAGTGGAAAGAAAGGTAATAGAACATGTAAATAAAAGGTAATAGAACAAGTGAATGATAGGTAATAGAACAAGTTTAAAGAAAGGTAACAAAAAATGTGGTCAGAAAGGCAAAAGAAAAATGGAAAGAGAGACAAACTAGTGTTAAGAAAGGCAATAGAACAAGTTCAAAGAATGACAAAAGAATAAATGGAAAGAAAAGCAATAATGCAGATGTTAAGAAAGGTAGTATAACAAGTGGAAGAATTAGACAAGAGAAGTTCTGAACACATGCAAAGAAAGGTAATAGAACAAGTTAAAAGACAAAAGAACAGATAAAAAGAAAAGCAATGTAACAAATGCAAAGACTGACAAATACAACATTGAGTGAAAAGAAAAGTAATAAAGCAAAGGCAACGGAAAGCAGTAGAGCTTGTGGAAAGAGAAACAATAAACTGTGTAAATGAAACTATTATGGAACAGGCTGCAAGGTGTATAACAAAGGTAGGAGCAGTGACTGGAACAGACTGAAAACAACAAGTTAAGTATCAATGTTAACTCACATCCTGATACAGACTACATTTATACAAGGCCAGAATTTTAGCAACATACCTGGGTCATCTTGAAAATTCCACATTTAGAAACATTTTGGAAAGCGAAAGTATTGAGTACAAAGCAGCTTCAGATAAAGAATAGAAGAGCTGAAGAAAATGGTAGAAGTCATATTCATTTAACAAATATTATAGGCAGAAGAGAAGAAAGTTGACAGAAATTAAAGACGTAATAGATGGAAGATCAAATCAGAGACCTTATTAAAGAGATTGCTTAGTATATATAGGAGAACAAAACAAAGAAAGGGTTGGTAGACTGGCAGATACCTGAATACTTTATAAGAATGTGTTACAAGAAACTGAATTCTAACAGGGAGTAACATTTTTGAAAGCTGCTTTTCAGGCTTAGAAGCGTTTACTATGGTGTTACAAGATTCTATCAAGGGCTTAGGTTTCTTCCGAGAAAGTTTATAGTTGTTCAGAATCTGAAAAACAATCGAGTAGCTACTGTAGTTCAGTTAAATGTCACATGACTGTATTTAAATGAAATAAAAGAAAGTCTTTTTCATTACATGCCACGGATTGCCTGAAGTTAATATTAATTATGATTTTTTATCAGTTCTTGTATTGAACTTGCTAAAACAATGGACACACAAGATATATGGGTGAACTGTTATTGTTCCGTGTGGACGTATATTAACAAAACATTGGTTATTATTGAAATAAATAAATAATTTGAATAGCTATTTTGATTTAATAACTCGATATATTACAACGGGAAAACTAATTTCATGTGCGATAAAGCTGGAGTTAAAATAAAAAACATTTAAATTCCTTTCAGCAACATTACAAGCATAAACAAAACAGTTATAATAATGGCTTTCATTAGAAGTTGTTTTAAACACAAACCAGACTGGGATAATAATTTATCACTGCATTGTATTTAATGAAAACTTTATAGAATTCAGTACTTTGTTCCATTTTACCGGCATTTAGGTTTGCTCTTTTGAAAATGAAATATTTTGGTTTTGTTTAAATTATACTTTTAATGTATTTTTAATAGTTCTACATTTTTCCCAGTCTGTAATAAGGAAATATGTTTGATTTAAAATAGATTTTCATACATAAAAAGCACACTTCTTTTATTTTTAACTGAAGGGCTTCTCATGTACGGATCCATTTCAAAAGGTCAAAAAATAAAATAACTGTGAACAATGATGTATAATTTCTATTCATACAGTGTCGCTGTGTTTAATCTTTGATGTTCATCTTTCATGTGTTTGTTTCTCGCTGATCTTTTCATTATCAAAAATAACCTTCTATAAATCGGCCTGTTTTCTTGACCTTACACGACAAATCGTTAACAATAAAATGTTTTATTTTATCCCTCCGTCTAATTCTGTGATTGGTTTGCTAAATTCGGCTATTCAGATACGACTGATTTAATGTGATCCCGTGTTTAACCTTTTTCCTCCATGTCGGCAGGCAAACTGTTTCAAATTTTGTCTGAGCCTCCGTTGCCTGGCCCACTAGGCATACAGCATGAGATATCTTGATACTCTAACCAATGGAATGATTTGGAGTAGAATTTGATCTCAGTCAGTGTGTATGAAAAAAAATATGCATTAACTTAAAACTTCATAGGGACAACTGTGTTTTCTAGATATTTTGGGATTTTTGTATCAGTGTTTATAATTAGAAATAAGGGGAGAGGAATGGTTTATCCAGTCAATTTACTGTGGATATAAACTAATCACATTTTCACATTTTGGAATAAAAAAAACAAATGGATAACAAAAATCATCAGTAGGTACGGCAGTTAATTACTTTCTGGTAATTCTGATATTATCTATTTTGAATTATCTTTGTGTTTTAGGGTCAAGGACATAATGGAAAGGGGTTCTGGAAAGGAATGTTCCAGTGGGAAGCAGGGAGGCCTGTTATACCACTTTTTTAATTTCAGATGTCATCGGTACTTATGTAAAATTATAAAGAAAAGATAAATATTTATTATTATTTAGTTTGAAAGTGATAATTTTGCAACTGAAGTAATACCTCAAGGTAACTTTGGAATATTTATATATTAAAAGAAACGAAACCCAATTTAAGCAGTAGCATTTAGATGCTATACAGCAATGTAGGCGATGAAAGACAGGTGCTTTTGACGGTTTCTTTTACGACTAGTTTATAAGGACTTATTCATAACTACAGGTCTGCAGATCTTGACAAATTAAGCATCAGAAATTTCCGTCTCCTTTCATTAATACCAATTATAAATCTTAATTCTAGCAGATTTCCGAAAACACTACAATAAAGAATTTTCATTTACTTAAAAAATGTCCGCTTGGAAATTAGTTGTCGTGTTTTATGAGTTTTCAATTGTTAAACTGTAATTTTCCTATCATTGTTGTGTTGATGTATAAGGCATTCGCATGCAAAATGTCTGCGGGCTTTCATTGTCCCTATTTATGTGGTTTTGTAAAGACATTTTGTGCATACTTTACTTTGTCTTCTGTTGCCATTAAAGTTTTGTTTTTTTTCTCTCAGGTGTATTATTTGTACTTAAAGAAGTTGTTTGTATGCAGGTAAAATTTAAGAGCAGTTTACTGTTATCATTGCAATAGGTTAAAAGTTGTAATAAAATAAAAAATAAAAAATGAAACATTACAAAGCTGTTATATATTTATGCCAGATTTAATGATTACCTTCTTCTATGTTAAAAAAAATATCTTGGGTAGATATTTAAATGTTGTTGCAGATACTTAAAGTTGTGATCAAATTAATGTTTAGTGGCTGCAAGTTGTTTTGCTTTTGCGACAATACAGCCTGCAAGTCCATGCAGATTGGTCATGGTCTGCACTGTCCTCAAGTGAATACCCCTTTGAATGATAAGTGGTACTAACAAATAATGTATGATGGACCAGTCTATTTTAGAAATTTAGCAGAGTAAAGGTTAAGAGTGGGTTAATGCGCTCTGTTTTTTTTTGGGGGGTTTTTAAGTCTGTTTATCACCATATCTGGGGTTCAATTTTTATGCCATGTGCATATATAATTTGTGATAATCTGTAAGTCGTCAAACTTTACATAGGTCTGTAGTTTTTAGGACTGGTCCTAATTTCAGGCTTTTGACTGCAAGAATGTCCGTACAAGTAAATCTGATCTGTTGAAAAAGAAGATTTCAGGCTTAAGAATGTACATTTTCAGGCTTTTGATTTAATTGTTTTGTTTGTGATTTGACTGGGGGGAGGGGGGGGGCAGTGGTATCTTGCATATTGGTTAAGGTTGGTCAACTCAAGACTTTGACCCCCCCCCCCATATGGTGGGTTTGCTCCTGGCTGGGGTTGAATGTTTCCAACAGAAGAACCATAACCAGCTTGCGTGAAATATTAATGCACAGTGGTGGACCTGCACATTGTCGCGCTCGAAATAACAAACAAATATAAATTAAAATTATTTAAAATTATTTAGTGCTTGAGCTGTTTCTATGTGTGTTGTAATTATTATGTTTGGTGTACTTAATGCTTTCTTTCTACATGCTTACCTCCCTTTCCAGTGATATTGTGTAAGTATATATATCCTTTCCTTGTAGTTTAAGTCCTATGTGATCTTTAATAATACCTAGATTTTCTATATGTAGCATTAATCTCTTCCTGGATTGTTTTTTCCAGCTATTAGATCCTAATCCAAGAGAGGTTCAAGAGAGTTGACTGCTCCTAATATGGCAAAAAGATACTACATTTAACTTAAAGCATGTATCGGTTCTGCACATTTTGTTTCATTTAAACAAATTTTCTGTTGCTTGTTCAGATTGTTAAGCAGAGGACTTAGTTCAACTGACTTTTTACATTTTTCTATGTGACTTACTGTTGAAAATAGGCGTTGAATATGTGGCACCATTCATGAAAAACGAGTGGTCAATTTTGCAGTCTTCTTTCATTTCCCGGAAGTATACTTTAATAGGGAAGACACGTAGTAAGAATAATATTGCTTTATTTGAATGAAAACACTTCTATTTTCTTTCGTATACAAATTTAGTAACATTAGATTTTAGTAACACAAGCTATTCTAGTAACTTAAGTCATTTATGTGTAACTTGGTAAGTAATTTTGACCTTAATTTATCATAAAGGGAAAGAGGGAATGAAGATATATAAAAATGGAGGAAAGTAAGTGTTTCGTTTTTCTTTATTTTCACCGATAATGAATTTTTCATTGTCTGTGATAACAAAATAGTTGAACAAAATACTAGTTCATAATTTCATTATTTTCATGAAATTTTAGATAAAAATCTGAATGATTAAGTCATTGAAAAGCTTTCTTTAAATTGTATCAGGCTATATATCTAAAGGCGTAATTGGTTTCTATATCGCGAAATTTTCAATCATGATTGGCCTTTAAATGCATAATTGGACAACATTTATGCTAATTAGCAAGATTTTACCGATTAGGGACATTTCTTATTCATCGTCCTACGTTTGATCTACCTTGGTGTTTAGATCGTCAAAAGGTCAAATCTTTTATAAAAGCTCTTGTGCAAAATTTCAGCTAGTTTGATTCCGACTGTTTTTGTATTCCTCCTGTCTTCTTGTATTGTTTACAGGGAGACATTAGTTTTTGCCTTGTCGCCATTTATTTCATGTCCAATAATTTTATTAGTTTGTCTTTTTTTATTTTAATTTTGCTTATAGAAAAAACGTAATCAAAATGTTATTTATGTTTATTTATTATTCAATTATTTATAATTACTATCATTGGGGGAAAAAAAAAAGACCCTAAAAATGTGTCATTCTGTTATTTGTTTTTTTTTTTAATTAGGGAAAATGATAGTTTTGTTCCATTGATTCATTGTTATAAATTTGAATTCTTCTTCAACAAAATTTTCAGTCTTGCATTTAACTTTTAAACTTAATTGTTGACTGTCTTATAGTAATAGAATTACTGGGAAAAAAGGGAATATTTTAACGGGGCCTCCTTGGCACTGAGTGGTTAAGGTCCCTGACTTAGAATCACTTGCCCATCATCACTGAAGGTTCAAAACCTGGCTTTGGATGTAATGTTCCGTCATGTGAGAAAGCCATCTAGCTGGCTTAGGGAAGGTCAGTGGTTCTTCTCAAGTGCTTGCCCGTGATGAAACAATGCTGGAGGAGAGGCACTTCTCCACCATCAACCATCAAAAGTAGAAAATGGTGTTGGTGTGACATAATTTAAGTGCTACAAATTAAATTAATATGTTTTAAAAGTTTGATAAATTCAATCAAAATTTAACTTGTATGCCCAAAATTTTAATAATCTAGGATCCAGAGTTCTATCAAGAAGAAAATGTGGAATAGCCAGTTGCTTATTTGTTTGAAAAGCCTGTGAATATATCTGAGAGTTTTATATTATTTCTTAATGAATTTATATGCAAATTTTGTAGATACCGTAGTACTAAAAGCAGCAGTGATATTTTCATGAACATTTCTTTTCAATAAGAAATATTTTCATTGAATTTTGATTTTGTCATCTTTGATTCTTCATGTAAAAAATTGCCTGTTCTCAGAGTATGGACCAGGCTTTCACTTGCTTCAAAATCTTAAATGTTCCATATTTGAAAATTTTTTAATCCAAAGACTTTTTTAACCCGAAGACAATTTTGAAAGACTGTCAACTCTGAGGTCAGTAACTTTGTGATCTACAAATAATTGATGACAACTAATTTCACATAAACTGTCAATTGTAAATAAATTTGTGGTCAGTCCTGTGGTCAGTTCTTAAACAAACTGGACAATCTTTTCTGTCAAACTAAAGCTTATACTTTTGACCAACAATTGTCCACTGGTCAAGTGTGTGGTTTGTGGACAAATTTCAATAAGTTGAAAAGGGAGAGAGTTAAAGCAGTTAAACAGACAACTGGACAACAATACCTGATGGTTATCAACCTTAAATAACCTGCTGAACCTTAT
Organism: Mercenaria mercenaria; assembly: GCF_021730395.1. Taxonomy (NCBI): domain Eukaryota; kingdom Metazoa; phylum Mollusca; class Bivalvia; order Venerida; family Veneridae; genus Mercenaria; species Mercenaria mercenaria. The sequence continues at coordinate 63,322,928 of NC_069363.1, read as the reverse complement.
GTCCTAATTTAACACATTTCTTTCCATTGAATTTGAATTACCTTTTGATGGCTATTTCCTGTTTGTTATTTTTGTTTTGTTTTACTAGGTAGGAAATTTTGTGCTATGTATCTATTCTAGACTTTGTTTCATCAGGTAATGTACACTTGGATGTACACTACAGTTAAGTGTTATTTTTGTTTCGGACAGTTTTTGTGTTTTACCACGTCTTATATACTTTCTCAGTAATGCTTTTTTAATCATTCAAGAAACAGTCGGGTATTAGAGACTAATTCCTGAACTCTATGATTACTACTGTATTGTGATTCTCAACTATTGATCATTATCAGAGTAATTCCTATCTCAAAAAATCCTCAAGACCTTTTGAACCTGAGCAAAGTCTTTGAATATTGCTGTGTATTTACAGTAAAGAATGACAGATTTCCCTCCTTGATTCTGAAGATTAGATCCAAATCATTCCTCATCCCCAACAGAGGGGGCACCTGTAGGCCCCTATGTTACTTTGGCAGAACCATATGCTGAAATAATAACAGTCGAGATTTCATAGAAAACTTGTTGAATATACATAGGGCACTTCGATAATAACCTTCTGTTGAAACGAGAAGACGCTTCAACATGATAGGCCGGTAATTAGTTAGAAATCCCAGTTGTATCATTTGATTGACAGCTAAATTACATAGGGCTTTCAGATCGCATTTCATAGGAGGTGGAGCAATCTTGTTTGAAGGGAGGTATTGATTTATCTGTAGGAGGAGCCTGGTTAAGTTAGCTCCGCCTTTGAATAGTGTATTGTAGTACATGGTCAGCCAGTAATGATACTTTATTGAATATCTATTAATATTAATAGCCAGCTGATTATAACATATTCTTAATATTATCTCGGTTTTATGGCTTCACATAGGAGATCTTTCTGAGAATATTTGTGGATTTTTTTAACTATACAACATTCTTTTAATAAAAAAAACTGTTTATTGTGTGAAAATTGTTTTTTGGAAAAATAAAAACATAATCTTTGGAGTAAATAGTTTTAGAGATAGTACCAGTGGATGCTGATTAATCACTGTAAGTTGTTATTTTTGTTGTATAGAACACTTTAAGGTTTTATTTCAGTGTTTGGACCAGCCCCATTTGGATTAATATCGGCATAAATTATCGGAAAAATCTGTCGTTGATGCTCCAAGCAATGGCTAAATCTGTGATCGTACACTTTTGATGCAACAACTGTTTTGCCGTAATCCCGTTGTATTCTTAAAACAAACTGGACAAATAATGTTTGTCAAGTTTTGGATTTAATATAATATATTTGTCAATCTGTTTGTAGTAAGGAAATAGTCAATGAACAAGTTTGCAAGTGGATTCCTTTGTTTATGTCAATAATCAACAGGTAGGTCGATAGTATTTCAATCTAGCCGTTAAGAACTGGGTATCAGGTTTAACTCTCGTAATCGTATTGTGTTCCAAATTTACGGACAAAATTTCATATTTTTAGAAACATTATACGTGTTTCGTTCTCAACATTTGTGCAGACAAAATAAGCTCTTTTTGGAAACTGATTGCCCCGTTGTATATGTTTTTTTTCGCTTTTATAAAGATATAGTAGAAATAAAACAAGGATGATTCTAAAAGTTTAATTGAAGATCAAGATCTTTAGAAAATAAATTGTATTTTGAATCTTGCTTAAGGTAGTGTAGAATGGAGAAAAGTAAATTTCAATATTATGCTTTTATCTTATATTAGCCCTTGAAATAAAAAAAAAGTGTCTTTTTCATTTATTTTACTTACTTTCAGACCAAGAGATTGACATTCTTGTATATATATAAGATATTATGATTGACACCAGATAAATAAATAGACAGGTAATTAAAATTTCTTTGACTACTGTAAGGTAAGCCACAGAATTTAAATTGAACCATTTAAAATTGTATGAAATAACATCTAATAAAAATTCACTAAACTTTTTTAATGCTTATTTTCATTTTAACAGTCAATGAAAATTATTTCATACATTTTATTGCTGTAAATTTTAAAAATAGCCAACGTGCTTAAACCTCGCAAATTGTTTCAATTGAACAAAATAATTAACCGAAAAGATGGCATTTCTATGAATGTGCAAAAACAAAAGTTGGAATTAGAACATACAGTATGACAAATAGAAAATCTACCTGAAAATATTTCATTATTTATAAATATCTTTCGTAATCAACTGTTATCTCTGCTACCACAAAAATTCCAGGCATGTTTTAAGAAAGTGACGTTTTTAAGGCGAGGTCCATTTTTCCTAGGATAAGGCTTATCAACATGCTTTGTGTTTTATGTGCAAAAGTTTATCAGACAGGTGTTCAAAGGAAAAATTCTGCTTGCAAATGCATATAGGTAAAATGCTTTAGATAATGGAGTCTTAAGATATTATGAAATTAATGCAAGTACATGTTCTGATTAAAAAAAAAAAATACACATTTTTTTTGTGTACTGAAATTGGACTTAAAAATATGGAAGGATATAAGGATAAGTGTAGTACTGTTAGGTACAAAATAGTCAATGCTGCAAAAATATTTTGTATTAATTTTTATTTATTTCATTTCATGTTATAAATTTAGACTGTTCTTTCTTTATAAATAATCAGTACATGCATTTTAGGTATTATGTGAAAACCATTTTTCAATATTTATAGTAAACCAAATATTTAATCAGTGCAAAGAACAAATAGGATTATTACATAGAAAGGGTGTTGCATACTAAGCACTTAACCTCTACTTGTAGAAACATATGATATTTTTGTGTACAATTTACCGAAACCCTTATCATGCTGGACACGACTGAGTCTGCCTTTGCGACCAGTGTAGATGATGATTAGCCTGCACATCCATGCAGTCTGATCATGATCTGCACTATTCGCTATTCAGTCAGTAAATTTTCAGTGAACACCCGTTCGAATAATAAGTGGTACTGCCCAAATTGAATGCTGGACCAGTCCATTTTAGAAATTTAGCAGGCTAAAGGTTAAAAAACAATAAGGACCAATGTATCATGTGACTATACATCAAGATGAAAGATTGTGTTGGTTAGGTATTGTGTCATCATTAAAGAGAAATTCTATATTAACAGTAGTGTCATCTCCTTTAACAATACAGAGCAATTATTCTCAGAAAACAGAAGGAAAAGGAAAGAAATTCTGAAAGACATGTCATTAAGATAGTTGACAGTTCAAAGGGAAATGTTCACAGTTGATGTTAGATTTAATTTTCTTTGTGAAAATGTGTTTTCTGGAAATAAATGTCAGATTTAGAATATTCTGACTTTGCTGTAACAAAAAATACAAATCCTGGTGTAAGTTGTAAAAATGTTTTGTCTGTGTGAAAATAAATTGTCAGATCTTTGCAGAAGTATTGAAGAAGTACAAAGAGCTGCACTCTTGGCTTGACGGCTTTGGAACTGTTTCCCCACTTAGAATCTTAAAATAGATCTATTCTTAAACAGAAAGCAAGATTTCATACATTTTGAGCTAGGTTAGCACAGGTGATTATGTCCATGTCAGAATTGACCATAACCTTGTAAAATGTCCTTGACATAATCAAAAAGCATAGAACATAGCAAGCAAAATGATAGCAGATTCAGTTTGAGTCTGTTCATGAGAGCAGAAATGTGCAAAAAGCCTCATGCCCACTAGTGTCTTCTTCAGTAGAAGTTTGTAATACAAAAGCATTAACCCTTGCCCTACTAAATTTCTATAATGAACTCATCAATCTTTTAATTTGGACAGTACCATTAACTGTTAAAAGGGGTGCTTACCAAAAAAAAAGAAAAATAAATAAAAATGACTGAATGGCGAACAGTGCAGATCATGATCAGACTGCATGGATGTGCAGGCTGATCATGATCTACACTGGTCGCAAAGGCAGAACCAGTCATGTTTAGCATGATAAGGGTTAAATCGACTCTTTGGTCTGGAAGGACGAGAAAATAATAATAAGACTGGGTCCAGTTCCTGGCATTTAGTGCACTGTGTCCTTACAAACCAAAGACACAACATATTGTAATATCTTATTATTCTTATATATAATATATATTATGCAGATGATTGTTAAAAAGTTAATTGTTCCTGGTTTTAAAGCAGACTGAAACAGTATTTGAAACATTTTGTACAGAAGTTTGAATATGTGTCTTCTTACCGAGGCTTATACTTGATAGTGCTTTAATAGATACGATACAGTGATGAATACTTGCTCAGTTGATAGATATTTTGTATAAAGAAAAAAAGGTAATGCATATCTTAAGAATATGACTGTGTTTCTCAGTAACAAAATTATAGTCAAAAGCGAAGTCAGGTCTATAAAGAATACATCTTTCCCAGTAACAAAAGTTAGCATTATATTTATAAAGCAAAGTCAGATAGCAAATATGAATATTTGCTTCACCTGATCCCTACATGTTTCCAGCATTCTGTTGGCCAAGAGACATAACATGCTGACCCCCATATATTTCATATAACATATAGAGAAATATGTATATTGAATTAAATAAAATGGCTAGAGTTATCAGATTTTGCTGAAAGTTGTCTGTAAGATGGTATATTGGTGACTGTATAGTATAGAAATGATACACACGGTCTTGTAAAATTTCTGAACCTAGTATCCTGTATCCAGTCATCATACTGTTTTCTGTTTAATTTAAGGGCTATTTATTTGCAGGTGACACATTGTTGTCGAGACATAAACAAATAGGATAAATTCAGTCATTTTTAACAATATAAATTCATTTTTATGCTTTCTTTAATACTATTTAAGAAATATAATATTAATGTTATTCAAGTAAAGATTGATTTTTATTTTTGTAATAATACGTTATGCAATATAATCTTAAGTAACGCTAGAGTTGCAGTCAGTGTAGACAGATCCTTACTCATTTTTTGTTCACTTAATATTTTTCGTCATTTTAGAATAGAAATTAGACATGCAAAATTAAGTTTAACATGACCAATTCGTATATGAAAACCTACCCGTTACAGTGTCTGTTTGATAATGAATTATGATAATTAATATTTGGCAGGTGTCTGCTTAATATATAATATGTAAGATCATGGAGTGTGATATAAGCATGACATGTTAGGAAAGGTTTATCTACCTCCATCTTGAAGAGCTAATTCTGTCAGAAAATTTCTGGCTTATCTCACACTGGAGGGCAACTCAACAACTGATCCTTTCATACGGATACATCATGCTCTGTGAAAACTGCCAAAATATAAAACAAAACATTTATTCTTTTGCACATATTTTTGTGAAGTTTGAAAAGTGACTTTTTCTATTTTTGGGACATTAACTTCTAATTTTGCAAACCTGCACAGCCACATCAGACATTAAATTAATTTTGTAGCTGCACATGTTATTTTGACAGAAGTAAGTCCGGGGTATTCGCAAACAATTAGTCATATTCCGTTTTTTCGAGAAACATGCTTGATTGCTCGAATTTGCAAGGGAGTAATTTTACAGCCTGGTGTTTGCATGATTTCCTCGAGTCAACCACCGATGTTCACTGTATGTGTAAATAAAAAAAACAACCATTATTTTCATATCTGAAGTTCATTTTCATTTTTACTCCAGTATCTGGCCTACTTTACTTTTTTGCAGCATTTTTGTCTTGTATAGTAAAAGGCAACTTGTGAAATGTTGACGTGGCAACTTGTGAAATGTTGACGTATAATGGTGTTAGTTGTTCTCACAACTGAAAGTAACTTGCGTCTGTCCTCACATGCTTTTGCCATGTGAACATATATTTTAAACTGTTTTCTTGGTGTTGAAAATTTCTAATTAAAATGAGTAAGCAGTATTTTGAAAATGTCATAAAAGTGCAGCAGACGTCATCTGCAACAATAGATATAGCTACAAGTTGAAGACAGTATTCTAAACAATTGTTCAAATAACTGACAGCTTTGCTACTACTGTGAAATGGAGGATGAATTTCATGTATTTATTAATTAAGCATGTGTGATGTAATTACTCCTGTAACATTTTGTACCATAATGACGTTTGTTTACACATATTTAGATGAAATTAGCAGAATGCTTTCATATTCATCGATAATGACACTTTTTCGTGTAATTTTGTCCCCTTTAAGTATCACTAGGCAGAGGTTGACTGTAGGGAGTGATCCTCCTCATTTTCACCTGCAAGAAAAAAGTGTTAAAATTAATTAATTTGGCCATTTCCTTATTTCCTAGACTGTGATATTAAATCACTCCTCCTCTTAGCACCATAGATGTGTTACATCCTGTAGAATATTGCATGTGATTTTTTTTTTACATGTTTGAAGGTGAGTGAAATTTCTCACAGCTTGCTGTCTTGTAATATAATATGAAATAAGGCACTGCCTCAATCGGGAATCGATCGGACTTCAATCATCCTTTACTTTTAAAAAAATGTCAAACTAGGGTGTTTAAAAACAGCAAATTGTTGAGAAGCACAATGACAGACTTAAAGGTGATCACAATAGCTCACACTGTGCTCGTGAGCTAAAAAATCATAAAACTTAAAAGTTACTAGTTCCCAGCTCACTGTTAACAAGACTTAACAGACACACATTAACAATCTATTTGCACACGGCAGGTTAAGAGCTCAGTCTAGGGAGACATATTAGCTTTCTTGTGCAGGCTTGTTTTTTTTCTATTTTTTGTTAATTGTAATTCTGAATTACTCGTAAAAACAAATCCAAATTTTTTGCTTTTATATACACATCACAAAGATTTGCATTACACTTTATATTTGAAAAAACTGTTCACAATGTTTAAGTTTTATCTGTATACCACATTTATAATGATCACAGATACATAATTTGTTTTATCCATACATGAAATATAGCTGAACTGTGAATAACACCTTTTAATACCAGTATGGATGCTTTTGTCAGGCTTTGAATAAGTATTGCAAAATAAAGAAAATGTGACTGCTGAAATCTGTATTCTAAAATGTAACATTTCTCTTACAACAAGAACAAATAAACAAGGGGGGGCCATGATGGCCCTGTAGCCTCACCTGGCATATTGACATAAAGATCATCAAGATCAACATTCTGACCAAGTTACATTAAGATATGATCATAAATGAGCTCTAAAGGTTAACTACTTTTCTTGATTTGATTTGGTGACCTGTTTTTGACCCCACATGACCCAGATTCAACTGACTGAAAGATCATCAAGATTAACATTCTGATTAAGTTTCATGAAGATGCAGTCATAATTGTGGCCTCTGGAGTGTTAACAAGCTGTTCCTTGATTTGACCTAGCGACCTAGTCTTTAATCCCACCTGACTAGATTTAACTTGGCCTATAGATCATCAAGATTAAATTCTCACAAAGTTTCATTAAGATATGGTCAAAAATGTGGCCACTACAGTTTTAAAAAGCTTTTCCTTTGATTTGACCTGGTTACATGTTCCTAGTTTTGACCCTAGACGACCCAATATCAACTTGTCCAATATTTTATTGACGGTAACATTTTGCCCAAAGTTTCATTAAGATTGGGCCAAATTGTGACCTCTAGAGTGTTAACAAGCTTTCCCTGATTTGACCTGGTGACCTGTTTTTGCCCCCACTTGCCCAAGATTTGAATCTGATCTTGGTCTTTAATATTAACATTCTGACCAAGTTTCATGAAGATATAGTCTTAAATGTGACCTTACAGGTTAACAATTTTTTCCCTTTGATCGACTTGGTGACCTAGTTTCAAGATGACCCAATTAAAGGGTTCCAAGTTTATTGAGGTAACTTTCTGACCAAGTTTCATAAAGTTAAGTCAAAATTGTGACCTCTGGAGTGTTAACAGTCAAATTGTTGACGACGGACGGACACAGGGCGATCAAAAAAGCTCCCCCTGAGCACTTTGTGCTGAGGTGAGCAAAAATGCTAGAGTTGTCACAGGAGTGACGAATTATACCCCAAAATATGCTTTATCAAAGAACTAACCCAAAAAACAAGCAGCATTTTTCTTGAGCTATTACCTAATGACCTAAAATTAATTCCATAGTTTCATGATCCTCCGCCCAAGTGTTCTCAAGTTGTATGGAAAAGGTTTAAATGTTCCGGGTCATCCTGACCTTTGGAACTCTAAATAAAATCAATACAGGTAATTGCTGGTCAAGACCAACCTTGTACTAAATTTTGTTTTTTCCCCCAAGCATCCTGAAGTTAGGGTCCAAAAACCGTTTTAAAGAACCGTTATTTATTTTGTTGAAGTTAACATCACACCGCACAGGATAGGTCATTGGCGACTTTCCAGTTTTATGGTGGAGGAAGACCCCAGGTGCCCCTCCGTGCATCATTTAAAAAACCGGTCAGTGTGACCTTGACCGTGACCTAAACATCATTAGGGGTCACCTGCGGGTTCATAATCAACCTCCCTAACAATTTTCATGTCCTAGCTCAACCCTTCTCAATTTAAAAATCTGAAAAACATTTCACTGTTTTCCCTTATTGTGACCTTGACCTACTGCCTCAAAGTAAAACTTGACCTGTATTTCAGATGTGACACCTGTGTACCAAACTTTATCATCCTAGGCTCAAGGCCCTCAAGTTTCATTCGGAAACAGTTCAACTGTTCAAAATCACTATGACCTTGACCTTTGATTATTGACCTCAAATTCAAACAACCTGTATTTATCATGTTACACTTGTGTTACAAAAGCTATGATCCCGGGCCCCAAAGCGTTTGCAAGTTTCTTGACCTTTGACCTACTGACCCCAAAGTCGAACTTGACCTGTAACTATGTACCAAAAAATATTTAAATCGGTCAAGCTTTTCATGATTTATCATCTGGAAGCCATGAAAACCTACTGACTGAAAAGAAGACAAGCTTACTACAGGGGGGTTTAAAACAGAACATTCTCTTTAAAATCTCATGAAAATATGAAAAACTAAATGCCCACGGCAATATGTCAAGCCCGCCAGCTGTCAAAGAAACTGGGAGTTGTGCATGACACTCCTTGTCTCATTGAGGCAAACATTTATGCCAAATAAAAGAGATTGCAAAAAGTTACAATATAAGTTAAATATTTACAGTAACAACAAAGGAACATAAAATTAAAAAGAAAAAAAATTAAAAAAAAAAAATTAAAAAAAAAAAATTAAAAAAAAAATTCACACAAAAATCCGCACCAGCAGAGATAGGTCAAAATACACCTAACAAGAGCACCGCCTTGCGGGTGCTGACGCTCATCTGATTTTTTTTTGTGTAATAGAAATATTGTCCTACCCATGATTTTCTAAGTCTAAAAAGGGCCATCATTCTTGCAAAAGGCAGGATAGAGTTATGTTTCTTGATGTACAGTGTCCACTTATGATGGTGAAAAACTGTTGCAAGCTTTAAAAGCAATAGTTTTGATAGTTTATGAGAAAAGTTGACTTAAAAACAAAATACTAAACCCAAGAAAATGATTTTCTAAGTCCAAAAGGGGCCATAAATCTTGCAAAAAGCAGGATGGAGTTATGTTTCTTGCTATACAGGGTCAGCTTATGAGGGTCAACAAGTGTTGCAGTTTCAAAGCAATAGCTTTGATAGTTTAAGAGAAAAAGTTGACCTAAACATAAAACTTAACCAAGAAATCTGATATTTTCTAAGTCCAAAAGGGGCCATAAATCTTGCAAAAGCAGGACGGAGTTATGTTTCTTGCTGTACAGGGTCAACTTATGATGGTGAACAAGTGTTGCAAGTTTTAAAGCATAGCTTTGATAGTTTGGGAAATAAAGCTAAACCTAAACTAAAACTTAACCCAAGAAAACTGATTTTCTAAGTACAAAAGGGGCCATAAATCTTGCAAAAAGCAAGATGGAGTTATGTTTCTTGCTATACAGGGTCAGCTTATGAGGGTGAACAAGTATTCCAATTTCAAAGCAATAGCTTTGATAGTTTAGGAGAAAAGTTGACCTAAACAAAAAAATTTAAACCCCAAGAAATCTGATATTTCTAAGTACAAAAGGGGCCATAAATCTTGAAAAAAGCAAGATGGAGTTATGTTTCTTGCTATAACAGGGTCAGTTTATGATGGTGAACAAGTATTCCAAGTTTCAAAGCAATAGCTTTGATAGTTTAGGAGAAAAGCTGACCTAAACATAAAACTTAACCAGGCAACGCCGACACCGACGCCGACGCCGACAACCGCTCAAGTGATGACAATAACTCATCATTTTTTTTCAAAAAATCAGATGAGCTAAAAATTGGATGTAACATGTATGTTGTACTACAGAAAAGTGGTCTTGATTTTTCCCTACGACCAGTAATAAGCAAGTTACAAATGTAAGCTATTTATAGTAAAAACAAAGGGAAGAAATTCTAGGATCTTATGCAAAAACACTCCGTCGCATGATGATGAACATTGTGCCAAAGTTAAACAAAATCCCTCTATCATCAAAAGAAATGCTCCAGACAAGTCATTCTTGTTCTGACTTTTGACTCTAAGTGTACCTTGACCTTAGACCTGGTTTCTTCCACAGACACTCTGTCTCATGGTGGTGAACATTTTTGCCAAGTTACATCAAAGTCCCTCCATGCATGAAGAAGAAATGCTCCAGACAAAGTTGTCATTCTTGTATCCTTTGACCTTAAGTGTGACCTTGACCTTAGACCTAGGGACCTGGTTCTTGCTAAAGACACTCCATCTCATGATGGTGAACAATTGTTGCTAAGTTACTTCAAAACCCCTCCATGCATGAAGAAGAAAGCCCCGACAAAGTCATTTTGAATTGACCTTTGACCTTAAGTGTGATTTGCCCTTTTTGAATGGGAACCTGGGGGCTTGCACATGACACTCCGGGTGTCACGAAGTTAACATTCATACCTATTAAACAAGATTGCTCCATGCATGTCCAAATTATGGTCCGGACAAACAATCCGGACGGACGCACGCACGCACATACACCGAATGACATTGGCCCAACTATGTTTTCGCTTCCGCAAGCGGGCTCGACAATAACAAAACCAAGGGTGATAATCACATTATCCTTAAAGTAACAGAGCTTAGTCAAACACTGCTGTTCTCAAATTATTTAGTTTCTAAATAAATCCTGAATTCCTATCCTAAAAGTTTTTTTTTTATTGAAGTTCCCTTGTTCTTCTGTCTTTTTATATTTTCTGGTGTTTCTTTCTTGCTTTTCAAGTATACTGGATTTGTTGACCTTCCATTTTGTAGCTGCCTGCTCTCAAGAAGTGAAACCCGTAAACAGAAATCAAATGTTGTAAATGATAAAAAGACCCAACCAAATTCATAAAGTCCATGAAAAATGTGACCTATAGAGTGGCACAAGCAAAAGTTTTAACCCACGCAAGAAAGGACGACGGTGCCCGCGCTATCCCCAAAGCTCACCTTGTCACTTTGTGACAGGTGAGCTAAAAAATCAATATCTGAGAACCGCTTCCTGCGATAACACTAAATGTAAAAAAATTAAACCCTTTGTTGATGTGATTTTTGGGAAATGTTACCTTGCTTTTGGGATGTTGGGGAAAAAATGCAATATTTTTGGATTGGGAAGTGGCCGAATATAGGCCTCTGTCATGTAAGGATGAAAAGCCCTGCCGGCTAACAATTTCTGACAAGAAATCATTTCAAGTTTTTCTTTTCAGTGAGTTCTATATGGAATTAAATTCTTTTGGGGAATTTCGAAAGAGGACCATCCCATGATTTATTCTGTAAAGTTTTGGGGTAAATCTGCCCAGTGGTTCTGAAGAAGATTTTTACAAATTGTGGTACATGACGGACATCAACTCATGTTGTCACCCTGTGACAGGTGATCGGCTAATAATTGTTTAAATTTTCATACTGTATTAAATTTTATGGTTTTGTCCAGAAATGCTTTAATCATCAAGAAATGAGTCTTTACTAAGGACTGAAAAAATTTTTGTTTCCGGTAACGTGCAAAAAAATTAGGGTAGGTAGGTCGGAAAACTTTTTCCTTGGATTTTTTAAAATTATTTTTAGGGAGACTTTTTGGAAATTATTTTTGTGTCAAAAATGAATACAAATAGGGGGGTTATGCCTCTAAGCATTAGTAAGTGATTTATAACATCACTGTCCATGTTTAAAGCATAAAAAGTGCAGTTTTCCAACTTTTTGTCAAAAAGTTGAAAAAATGTTCCAAAGACAAAGGTGGACGGACCGTCCATTAAGGGTCGGGCCAAAAATTTATGGTAGGTCAGGATACAGGAAACAGACAATTTTTTTTACGCCAAATGTCCTTGGTATTTGATTCTATGCACCGACTCAATCGCAAAAATCTGTTCACCAATACTAATTTGTATACAGTTATCATGCCTTTTTAATGATTGAAACTGCTTCCCATGGTGCACAGCTGCAACTATATAATAAAGAAACCGAAAGATAGAAATACCTTATAGCCACAAGCAGTGGTTTCAGTCTGTCAACAAGCCACTTTGGAGCAGTACAACAATACTCTGTATAATAGACCAAGATGCCTGAAAAAAGTGAAAAGGGGAGCAAATTAAAAAACATGGACAACCAGCTGTTCTGAAATTTTAAAGGTCTAAGAGCTACATGTAACATCCTTTTGCAGTTTATCAATTTTCATGCCCAAAAAGATGACCCCAATTAAACATTGGCATGGCGGGAGAAATTTTGTTAAATAAAAACTTTTTTTAAAGAAAATAAAACAGTGAAATTTTGTCAATGTATAATTGAAACGAAGTAAATGCGGTTAAAATTTCAGTTTTGAAAAAAGAAAAGTCACTGTATGAGTAGGTTTTTTACACGACTGACCAGCCGAACAGCCAAACATTCATAGCTGTTCAGGCTCCACAAAGGCCACGGTGTGATCGGAGTTCGAAGGGAAAGGGTTTCCCTCATGAGGGTTGGAGGGCGATGATCCTTAAAACCGGAAAACGCCCTCACATAGAAATTTAGACTTTTAACAAAAATAGATCTGGTTTGAATAGTCTCCCCCCCATGTTTACTTTTTGTGATGTTTATTCATGCGGTAGAAATAACATGTTGCGATGGTGAATGAAAAGCTGTTTATACGGTATAAAAACACTGTTTTCAACGTCACCTTGCAATGTTTGATTCAATAATTTTTTACGAAAAAAAAAAATTGTTGCTTTATTTCTTTAACATGCGTGTGACCTTGAATAGTAGGCGTGGTGAGCCTGATCTAAGGCCGAAATGTGTGTCTTGACAGGTATGAACATTACTTTAACCCCGTGAATTTCCCGGTACCTTTTTGACTTGGTGGTCTATGACCTTCACTTTGCTCGGTTATGAAAAGGCAAACAGACTGGTAAAGCAGCTAGAAGAATCTGTTCTACCTTCCTCCGTTTAGTATGAAACAGGTGCCGACAAAATGCTACAATTGTTAATGGTATCTGACGGTCATGATTCATAAACATAACTTTAAACGTATTTGAGTATGTGTGCAGTGTACAAAAATTTAGATTTCAACTAACATGCGGCAACCCCGATAGAAAATTTCCAAGCCTGACACCAATTTCACATGCCCGAACTTAAAGCTGATTTTGAACCATAAAACAACTGGTCTAGCTCATACCCTCAAAATTTCTTCATCATTTGTTTGGGACATGCTCGACTGGGGATTCCCAGGAGAACAGGAACTGAATGCATATCGACGGGCCAAAAGTAATGTGAGCGGCTTCAGTTTGCATTTTTGCAGAGCTCAATTTAACTTTTTTGACCACGTACAGATGTAGCTTTTTTCTTGTTGCTTAATCTGAAATCTACTTGCAATTTAGACTTTCAATTTATTAAGAATGTTAGAATATCCTAAAAAACATGCTAGAACAAAAATATTGTTTGCAACCCGGTTTTTCCTTGGTGTACAATTTTGTGCGTTTAACTTTAAAATGACCTTCAAAGTAATTCGGAACGCATCATTGATGGCATAACTTAACTATGGGTGAAACTACGGCAAGGCAAATTTTCCCTACCCAATATTATAAACAGCGATTCAACTGTATACATGTACAAATTAGTAAGATAGCCTGCGTTCTAGATTAAAATTTTAAGATAGACCTCTACATTTCTTTATAATCAGTAATCCATTACAAAAAAGGCTAACCAAAAAAGATGTTGTGTTTTCTGTTATCCTCAAATGAAAGCGAATCTACAAATATTAACAAAAACCGCAACATTTTGACATTATTTGTATTTACAAAATAAATTGTGTGAAATTTTTATCTTAACTTGCATTCCTGAAATGACTTTTCATTTAGCGAGTCCAAAATTTGAGCCCTGTGATTTGTGAAAGTAATTAAATCTTCTGCATGATTATGGTTCTGACAACTCTTAACTCTTGCATTTATGGAACAGTTTGAATTCAATTCCCTTCATAATTCTGACCAACAATCGAGCATGCTTCAGAACTCCAAATAAGGGCTGTATTTTTGTAATTACGAACTTGTTAGGGACAGATATGACTTTATTTTAAAACGTGGATTGTTATCAATACGAATTTTTTTAAAATGTGGTGGGATCAGTACGACTGTAAACAGTATTACATATATTCCAAAGCAGATCGAGCCGAATTGCATGTCTGCGCCAAGTTGCGCTTTTCAACGCTTCTCGACTGTGACAATTTGCACGGTGTCAAATGAGTGTGGAATATACGAAACAAACACCAACCCGCATAATGTAAGGGATTAAGACATAATTTTTGGACTTCAAAATTATGCGTCATAAAAATCTGACAAGGGAAATAATTCTACCAAAACTGAAGGCAACCAAGTTTATTTTTATTTTAATTGTGTCATATGAACAGATGAACCAAGTTTGAAAGAAATTCTTTTTCTATTTTTCAAAAATGTTAGTTTTTATGTCGAAAACCGATCGGCAATGTTACCAGCCTGTTTAAAAAACTATATTTTTTTCTATAAGCCAATCCGATTCCCTATAATGCTATATTTAGGCCGAGCACAGCTTATCGGCAGAATCTAAGCTCAACTTTAAATTTCTGTGTATACATGCAGTGAGCCTTAAGAAATAATAATCTAAAAGGCCCATTTCAAATTGATAAATACATAAAATGTAAAAAATAAGGATTTCTATGCTTTTTATGGGTGGGGTGTTTGTTTACATTTTATTATACAATGAAAGTTATTTTCTCACGTTTCTAAAAAAGTCAACAGGCCACCAGCACATGCTGTAATGGGGTGCCGTCCATATTTTTATATAAAAGTAAATAATTTCCCTTAATCAGCATGCCTGCAAAAAAAATCACGGATTTTTAATTTTAAAAATTCAATATAGGCTTAGTAACAAAGAAGTTCAAAGAAACTAAAGTACCGGAAAGGAATTAAATACGATCTGAAAAGGAAAACAAAGGTGAAATATTCTCATTCCCCGAGCTGAAGAACTCGTTTTGGGGAATGTTTTTGTTTCCTCAAATTTTCAAATGTCGGCGCCAGTGTAACGTGTAACCACTCTCAATCTAAAAAATAAAAATTTTTCAAATGTCGCCGTTTAAAATGCTACTCAGTATTGAAAAAAGCATGTTTTGTATCACAAAATTTTATCAGTGTAGTCACGTTCCCGGCTGATTAGCTTTTCGCAACAAAATTAACAGCTTTACTTTGAATATTCTTTCGAGTCGCAGACCCTCTTATTGTGCGGATATTGCGTTTCGCCCACTGATCTGACGGACGCTTATTAACATTAACGAAGACCGTGATATCCCGAATTTCATCGGGGTCGTCGCACGCCCATGGTCTAAACCGGAACTCCATATTTTTTTATTTGGATAGTATGTGTTGTTTGGATACCCTCGTATGTTACCGTAGTGGGATTCGATCCCGATTTTCGTCGCTTCGCGACGAAAATCGGTAAGATCGATTCCCTATTACTTCGCATAATCGGTATAAAATGGAAAATATTCTTTATTAAAGATATCCCATGCTCATCTTTCAGTAAAATATTTTTATCTTTAGATATTTTAATACTTTAAATGTATTAAAATCCTCATCAGATGTATTTTTCTTTGGTAAATGTATAAATTAATTGTGTATGTGGAGCTTCATTCATAACTAAATGTCATGAAGTAACAGTTATTTTTTAAAAAAACTTCCACTTTTACTGGTAGTATGTATTCACAGATACGTGTATTACAGGTGTACTATTTCAAACTTAATGCAATACTGTTAATACACACACACTTGTTAATTTAATGTTTATATAAACTAAATGCAGTAATTGTTCATATTTTCCAAGTATGAAATTTGGGTCTTATATATCTTTAAAGGAAATAGAACTGTTTCCCCAGTAATGCATTATAAGTTAATTATTATTAGTTTATAATTATAGTCTCACAAACAGAAATGTTTAAACAACATTTCATAATGAACAAATCACATAAATGATGGAACATCGCTAGTCATTTACTTGTTACAGACTTCTGAAAAAAGTTTATACACATTTTGAGTGACATATGCTCTATTTATAAGCCTTTTCTAGACCAAAAACACATAGAAAAGAACAATATTGTAGTATTAGTACTTAGGTGAGTAAATCGAGTGTATATCAAAATCCCCTTGATCAAAATCCCCTCCACTGAAAAATGACTGGGTGTTACAAAATCCCCTTCACACATTTGCAGGGGTTATCATAATCCCCTCTGTGATTAACATTATAGATATATAGATATCAGTGCTCCAAATTATATTATGTTTGCTAAAGGCATTGTATTTACGTGCTTTATGCAGTAGACTTTTAAGTTGTATATAGTTGTATTTGAACTTGATGAAATAAGTAAAAATCACAGAGGGGATTATGATACCCCCTGCAAAAGTATGAAGGGGATTTTGTAACACCCTGTCATTTTTCAGTGAAGGGGATTTCGATCAAGGGGATTTTGATTGTCTCCCGAGTAAATCAGCTTTGAGGGTCCTCTCTTCTACTACTTCTTACGTCCGTTACAAAGAGAGCGATTGTCCAGCAGTTAAGGAGTCAGCCGCTTCACTATGGGGTCGTGGGTTTGAGTGTCACTGTGGTCACAACCATGCTGTCTCATATCACAACACTGCTAGCTTTTCCAGGAAACCGACTTGAGAGCAGTTCAAATTAGCTTGAAGCTTTCATCACAATCAAGCTTAAATAAATTAGTATAAACTTAAAACATCAGTTATGGCAGTTCCAGCTATTGTTGGTTCCAATTTTAATTTCAAGGGTACAGTTATTTTGTTTTTCTCTTGTTTAGAATGTATGCAAATTAATCATTGGAAATATTCAGTAAGTAAAATTTGTGTAACAAATTACCTTTAGCAATGTAGTCTGACTTCATGGCAGGATAGGCGTTTGTTGACATTTGTTTTGTGACATTATTTATCCTTAACATATGTTCTTTTGTCACTTTCTTTGCCTTAAATGTTTGGCTCAAATATTTGAAACAAAAAATCACAATGATAAAGTGTGTGGTTATCAGGGCAATCTTTAGAAAAGCAGTGTTTATCTTTGTATATGTAAATATTTACTGGGGACAGCAGATTGCATCTGTGTTCCTTTGTACACAGTTTTATACACAAGAATTATGTGGGAGGTTGAGCAAGTTGCTTTTATACACTTTTATAAAAGATTATGTAGGAAATAATGAACAAGCTGTTTTTGAGTAGAAAAGTACAAGCTAATCAGTATCACCAGATCTTGATCATGTTGTGTTATAACAGATACTATATCCACCACCAAAGTTAAGGCCATTTAAACCTACTTGCCCACAGTTTGGGTGAAATTTTTCAACATGCTCATTTCAGCCAAGTTTGGCATGGAACGTATATATGACTCTGAAAAATGATAAAGTGGGTAAAAATAAAAGTTAGATTTTGGCAAAAAATGCAAGAAGAATGTAAATTTTCTGCATTATGTCAAAAACGTTGCAACAGTTTAATTACCTTGTGCTCAATATTTTTTGTTATTTTTAAAAATATCTTGCAAATATCTTATGTCAGTAAGTTTGTACATGGATCTCCATGGTTTGTACCACTAGTCACTTTCAGAGTACTCACTATTTACTGATTTTTTAGAGAACTTATTTTTTTGCCTGAAATGTGTGGGTTAGTAGTCTCTTTAACATGTATTTTCCTAAAATCATATTGGTCATACTAAAGGGCAGTAAACATACTGTAATTAAGAAATTTTACTAAAAGATCATTTTTATTTCCTAAAATTCTGTGGAGAAGATTGGCTATTTTCATCTGTCTTGTTACTTCCTTTTAAATACTACAGAGTTGTTGTTCCTATATCTAAAAAGTTTGTCTATAAATATGTTTGTCTGTAAAAACAAATTAACTGGATGAGAATACTAGAAAATAAGTTTGAATAAAAATTGTTCAGTTGGTGCCCAGTCAATTTGTTATTGTTTTATTTTGGTATTACCCATACTGCATTAGTATGTATGTAACAGGAAGTGCCCCCTGCTGTGTCCAGCAAAGCTTCTGTCACCAAATGTAGTCCCTAACACATACCATATGTGCCTTTAGTGGGAAAACTTGGGAAGCTCTTTTTGTGTTTATCTTATGTCATTCATTGAATATGAAAAATATTCTTTCTATTTTTTTTTGGTTGTCAGGAATAATAGTTCTATATTTTAAGTTGTCAAGCTTTATGAATCACTGAGTGTACTGTAGTTAATTCTTAGCATATAGTAAAAGACTTTTCTCAGCTAGGTGAAAAAAATAACAACCTGGGATTATTGTAGTGGATTTTCTGTATTCTTTAGTAGTCATCTAACCGTGAAGAACTATACATTAAATCATCAAGTTTTCCATTGAAGTTACTTGCTCAAGATACACGCATTTTTTTCTGGACATTTCGTTCACAAAAAGCGTAACTAAGTATTGTTTTTGGCTCACTTAGCTGCTTTTTGCGTAAATTCTTGCCTGAGAGATTTTTACGTAGAGTCTGCAGAAGGAGAAAGTGTTTTAACATAATTTAACAAGATAGATATATCTGAATGGTTTTTGGAAGAAGATTGATTCGGAGATTTTGCGGAGGTAGCTGGCCAAGACAACATGTTTGCTACCGATAAACAATGCATGTAACTTCTGATATATATATATATATATACTCAACTGTGGAACTATATCTGGGGATTTTATCATATTTTATGCATAAAGAAGAAAAAAAAAAAGCACAGCTCTTGTGAAGAAAGCATGTGTAATCTAACACAGCTGGAGATATAACATATGCTTTTTGCTGTGATTTGAGAGATTGTGTGTTTTGGTTGTTGACATTAGACTTTTACTGATTGTGCTATAAAGCTGCTGATCTAGCGGTTGTGTATCTTTGTGCATTTCCTGTGTGGATTTATTTAAGAAATAGCAAGTTCTGGATTGTTGTTTTTGTAATTTTTGGGGACATCTGTGTGGATAGGCTGTAATACTCAGTTTATTAATAGAACACCAAGGATTTTTTGGATAGTGTTGTTATGTTATAATTCACACCCTGGAATTGAAGTTTTGAAAATGCACCTTTAGATTAACAATGATTGTTGGTATTGACCCCATGATGAGTTACTATGGCAACTGTAACCTAGGTGATGAACTTTCTCTGTCACCACCACCAACTCCCTCCTCATTGGATGACCTTGACATTGAACCACCTGTAAGTTGCGTTATGTTAGCTCGTAGTTAACAATATTTTACAGTATGTCAAAATTCCAATGAAATATTCATGTAAGAGTATTTCAGATGCTTTGATGTTGACAAGGAAAGAAAGCATTAAAGTTGGCTATAATTTCTGTCTGAAGCTAAATCTATTTCGGGTGACAGGAATTTTGGTATTTATAGATTATGTTGTTAGTAGTACATGGATTGTATATGCAACAGAACTTGATGTAACATCAAATATATATATATATATATTTATGATACATATCTCACTTCAGACTGCAAGATGTGACCTTAAATTAAGTAAGTCAACCATATTTATATTTTCAGGTGAAAAGATTGAAAGTTGAAAGGGAGTCCCCAGAAAAGGATGAACACACAGTAAACAATCATACAGGGTAAGTGTTATGGCATTAATTCATGTAAACTAAGGATGAATTTTACCTCACTCATTCACAAACACAAAGGGTAAGGACACAAGGTAAGTTTTAGGGCATGAATTCAAGAGAAACAATTATGCAGGGTAAGTTTTATGGCATTAATTCAGGGAAACAGTCATACCAGGTGAGTTTTAGGTGCTTTTTTTTTTCAGTGAAACTGTCATAGAGTGTAAGCTTTTTTGTGCAATTCTTCAGAAAATTAAACCACAGGAGGTCTGCAAAGTTTTATTAAAAACACAAATTAAATGAAGGAAACGGTGTATTATTTATAGCTGCTTAAGTTATTTGGTCATAGGCTTTAAAGACTGTATGATTGTTTCGAAGGTTGCCTATGTATGATTAAGGCTGAAAT
This sequence comes from Mercenaria mercenaria, assembly GCF_021730395.1. NCBI lineage: Eukaryota > Metazoa > Mollusca > Bivalvia > Venerida > Veneridae > Mercenaria > Mercenaria mercenaria. The sequence continues at coordinate 63,302,537 of NC_069363.1, read as the reverse complement.
GTTAGTTTGCGTGCAAGCATGCGTGTTCTGCGGTTTAGAATGGCACTAGTCGCAGGTTATGTAATTATTTTAGACTGGTTTATGAATTCCATGTCATGCAAAACATGTAAGTGTTTTGTTTTCGGTTTTGCATGGTTAGGAATGTGAAATAAGTTTTAGCATCTGCATAGTTTTTACTTGGAACTCTTTTAGCAGACTTCATAATCTAGGACATGAGAAAGAACAAGCCATCTCGAGAAGCTTTGCAGCAGACGGCACTTGTGGAAATTTGGAAAGTTTGGTGTAAAGTTGGGAAATGGCTGTTAAAGAATAGAAAACAAGAAAAAGCAAACAGAAACAGTATATAAGACACTGTTATCCATATCATATTATGTGAATAATATTACCTTCCTCATAAATTTTGTGGGATGTTAATTATATTTTCATTCGTCTGTTTTGACAAAAAAAGCTGGTTATATTATAGAATTGTCCCTTTGTCCATCTGTCAGCATTTTCATTTCCTCTGAGATCATGGGTACAGCTACAAACTTACTGAAGATGACGTGTAAAAATAATCAGTTTTTGAACATTTTGAAGCATTTTCGCATTACATATATATTTTATGTAATAAGTACATTCAAACAATTAAGTAATTCTAAATTTTCAATATAAAAAAAAAAACTTTAAATTTTCATAATTATATTTTCACTGACCTTACACAAGGTTTAGCAGAAACAGACCGCGAATAAATTTTTATCAGAATGTAGATACTTAAGATGAGATGCAGCAGAAGATAAATACTATTATATCCCACAATTCCATTCAGTTTAAGTAGTGTGTGAAATTGAAAAGTTTTAAATCGAAAATGACATGCTTTATTTACAAATTTGAATTTCAAATTAGCTGGATGTTGGTAGCGATTATGAAGAGGTAATCACCAGCCTAGTAAAAAATCTACAAAACCGATCTATAAGAATTGTTACAGTCTATTCGCAATAGAATATTAAAAAGGCCGTTGAATTTTAATAGAATCAAATAATAGTGCTTGAGTCAATTAAATGTAGCATTATTAACGATCTTAAACTGAAACGAACAAAGCGGCGCATTCCGAAACTTTAAAATGTTTATAGCTGGGTAGGCACTTACGGGGCTTTATGGACATTTATGGTTTGACGGGATCTGAGTCAGTCATTTATTTTCCTCCGAGTATAATGGCATTGATCAATTTATTCAAGTACAATGTATTCATGTCCCTGTAGATATTTATCACTTTGTTTAAAAAACGTTACATAAACAATTTTGTGATTGTTCTGTAATAATGACAGAACTTTATTATCAGTGAGCCGCAATTTTATTAACTGATCTATGTCGAGTTTCATACTTGTTTGTCTATTTATTAAGATTCACAGAAGAAGAAAAAAACTTTTTCACCGAAATTAATGTATTTTGAAATAGTCGCAAGAAGCCAACTTTTGTATCAAGGCAGTCTAAAATGAGTAATTATTATATAAACTATATTTTTCTCTGAAAAAAATTTCATTGAAATGCGTTTATGAAGTAATTTTATTTCGAGGAATTTGAAATTTATTGGGGAAAAAACACAAGAAAATACTGAACTTGTGATTGGTGCCTGAAGGCATGCTAATTAGGCAGGCATCGCTCATGATTTCTAGGACAGTAATTGTTTCTTATCTCTTGGAACCAGCTGGATTGGGGGTTTTTAATTGGCCAATAATCATGAAGTAACTGGCACTTAATTTGTGTTTTAACATTACCAGACTCCCCATGGAGCTTTATGTGTAGTTACCGGTCTGATAAGACACCGGCTTGCCTCTCCGTAAACATTAAAATGATGAAATAAAAAATAGAATATAAAAAAAACTTTTATTTACGGAGTTAGGTATGCCTAATTAGATCTTTTCCAGTGAAGGAGGCTGAAATTGATACAGATTGAGTCAAAAATAAAGAGAAACTCCAGCCATCACAATACTATCAACATTCTGTGGTATACGTGTTTTTTATATATATATATAATTATAATGCTCCCTCTTATTGGTGACATTTCAATGTCTGAAATGAAAACTTGGGATTTTTCAAGATTTTCAACTTTTGTTTCAATTGTGCAGTTATTAGTCACTTGTAGAGATGATGCCAAGCTTTTTCCAGCCATCTATGAATACCATAACCTTAAAATTGATAACATTTGGATAAAAACCATAGATTTTTTTTTTTCTGTTTAAAAATAATTAGTTGTTGAACGCATTCTTGGAATTGATGACAATGTAGAAATTGCCACATTAGCAGAATATCGCACATCATTTAACTGAAACAGTTTTATTAAATCATCTACTGGCGGTAATCCTCGTTTGACCATTTCGAGCCTTATATTTCCTGTAGCAGTACCACGCTAGCACTCTTCATGATTAACTCATTTTTGTCTGTCTCCATCATTATTGTGTATTTTCGTGAAATATTATCGTTTTAGCTATAGAAAGTATTGTTCTTCCTTCCTTTCTATTGTCATACACGACAATAAATACAAATGGAAGGTTATTACAGATAATTCACTGTATTTCCCAAAGCCAGCCCTCCATTAGGTTAATTTGTTATTGTTCGGAGCAACGAGCTTCCACTTCAAGTTAAGAGGGGTTTTATGGCATATAATAATTAGTGGAGAGCTGAAAATAGTGCCTCAGCCATTGACAGAAATTTTCGTCAATGGGGATCAACTGAAATTGTCACTTGGCATGCTATTATGTTTATATGGAGCAAACAGTTTAGAACAGTCAACTTTCTATATTGCTCATTTCGGCTTTATTTTTAGTAACAGACTTACGCCTGGCAGTTAATTTCTGAAGTTTTCATTTTTATTGATATAAAAACTTTCAAACTTTTTTTTCTTATTTTTTTTCTCCCATGTAATGATAAAGTATTGAAATTTTAAAAGGAAACGGCAAAAGCAGGAGATATAAGTATATGAAAACAACGCTTGATGAAGTTTTATTTGCATTTAGTAATTTTCTTGGAGTGATTAGACACCAGATAGTGTAGATTCAACAGCATTTAGAATTCAGACATTGGTATATATGAAGAACCTGATGTACATCATGATGTAATGATAGTCAACAAATGTTCATACAACATACATGAATGGCCGAAGAATGACAGAAATAGTGTACAGAAATCACGAAACCAGGGGTTGTAAGTTTGAGCCGCTTGCTCCTCCAACTTAAAGATTACTAACATTGCGGTAAGAATTTGGTATTACACCTGGCAGTTGCTAACGAACCAGGAATGCTTTCGGAATTGATGCGACTTTTATATTTTGCACTATCCTCCCACTAACATTCTTGGAGGAGTCACCCATATTGGTTACTGGTGGCGATTGTTATTAAGCTTACAACAGACAAGCAGTAGTCTACAGCGTATTTCAGGATATACATGAAAGAACTACTGACATTGAAGCATCCAGTATCGGTAAGGTCATATATTGCAGACGAAAAAATTTCGATATGATTTTGTGGTAACATGAGCAGTGACAGTATTGCTTTTAATATTGTCGCATATTAGTATTCCATTTCAAAATATTATATCTGGTCCTAAAGAGAATGACTAGGTAAAGTGGTTGAATGTACAACTTTTCTCGTTACGTGCTAATTTTTTTCCTGATCAGTTAGGTATTGTCTCTTCATTGTTTTAATTTTTTCCTTTTAAAATGTACGATCAAGCATGTAGATTAATTGTTTGTTACAATTAAAAAGGTTTGTTAAATAGTTCATGAGCATTGTATACGGCTCATTTAAGGCTCGTCAGAAGGAAAAATCACGTAGATCTCACTGGTTTTCAATGCTGCGTCTATTTATCTCTAAATCTAAGATTGCTTGCCTCGTGCCCTTTTTCAATATGGAAAAAACTGGGTCACATGTGAGACAAAACTATGTTTTATGGTTTCATTAAAAAAATCGCATAGTTTTGTCAAAGCAGATCGTGAAGTTTATACTATCTCATAGATTTAAAATAACACAATTTTTTTACAAAATAGTTGTGAATATTTATTATGTTTTTGTAAATATATCATTTATGATTGAGGAAAAGTTTCCTGGGTATTTTATTTGTAATTATTTCATCCCTTATTGTGCTAAATATGCATATCTGTAATTGGCCAAAGACAGTAATGTGAAAACATGCATGAAATTCATGATAACATCTGCGGTGATTTTTTAAAATGGGGATTGTCTATCACTTCGTGATAGATTGTTACGCTTCAGGGACCATTTTGCTATGCCTACCCCAAAATGCTCAGTGAAAAAAAACGCTAAATTCTGGTACATTTATTTAAAGTTTTCTCGGAGAATATGATATTATAAAATTAGGATATGGAATATCGGCTTAAAATATTTTGGATATAAATTTTGTACACAGTTCGTTATTAGTGGATCTGGTTATAACATAAATTTTGAATGTTGACATTTGACAGATGAGGTTAGTATTGAGCTCCACTCGTTACCATGGAAACAAAATTTGAAAATTATAGGTTTCGATGAAATGTATTCTAGTGTAAAATGTGTAATTTTTATTAACTCCAAATTAAAAGGATTTTCGTACTGGAACCAGAGGATGATTGTGATTTATTTTTTTCTAAATGATTTTTATTATAAATAGTAAGAATTAGAAAAAAAAGCCAACAATTAGCAAAGATAGAGAGTAAGAAATGTAGGTTACCGAACACTTTTTAGCATTGATGAAATATTTCAAACTATAACATTTGTCTCATCTCCAGGGAGGCATGTCAATAAAATTGTTTTTTTATTTCAAAAGTTTAATATCGGAGAAAGCAGTTATCATTTATATTTGTGTGTTATCAGCAGGAAATGAAATCAAAGCAATAACAGTATCGTAAATTTCCATATAAAGGGCATGCAGTTTATGCTTTTGTACTGTTTACTGTTTCAAAATTGGATGTATAATAAATTGTCATTTTGTGAAGACACATTTTCACTTTGAGGTGAGCCTGGATCAATAGTTTTGATGGAGAAAATGAATTCCTTTGTATATTATTTACTCTGTATATTAAAGTGCTTTATACTGAGAGGCATGCATGTATTATTACAACATTTTGAATAAGTTTTTGATTCATGGGTGCAAAAAAAAAAAAAAAGAATTTACTTGAAATAAGTGTTATCCAAAGGAGTTATATATGTGGATTGTGTTTGTCTCAGGATTTTTTCACCTTTCGAAAGCGATGTGATTTGGTGTTGTCTGTGTGTGTCGGTTGTGGTCCCTTGGTAATTGGAAGATAGTTTGTAGTATAGAAAGTCAGAATATATGCAGTGATACAAGAGTTGCTGTCCTTTATTTTTTGTAATTGGTTGGTCATTTTGGTATGAATATTTATATTCACTGGAAGCTACTGATTTCCTGCAAATTATTTAATTATTTTTAAAAAATTCTACTTTGACCAGAGGTTTTATTCGTGATTTGGTTAAAAACAATTATTTTTGACAATATCTTTGACAGCATCTGCGCAGGCTGGTCTAGATCCATGCTGTTCACTTTCAAAGCCTATTGCACTTAGAGAAACCGTTAGCGAACAGCATGGATCCTGACCAGACTGCGCGGATGGTGCAGCTCATTTATATTTTAATTTCAGTAAAGAATGCTGATCTTCTACATTTATACTTACATATGTTAAAAGAGATATTCTTACTCTATATACTTTCAGTAAATTCTCTGCAAAGTTCAGTCATGTTGATTAAGTTTTTGAAATATTTGTCTTTGAATGAGTATCAGGTCTGAATGAGTGTCTGGTCCGCTAGTAGTACAAATACACTGAGTTATTTATCCATATATTTCTACAACAGATTTTTCAAATGTACAGGGTTGTTATAGTGACTATAATGCACATTTAGAAGCTACACTATTGAAGTAATAAAGATTTTAAAGTTGGATTCTCGTACTGTTTTCTGTTTCTTTCAGAGTATTACAGGAATTACAACCAGTGAACTGCAATCATCCAAGTCCGTCATTGAATCAAGTCGAAGAAAACTCATCTAGTCATACATCTACAGATTCTAAAGACGGTTACACGGAAATTACTCCAAATGGCACCACTGAAGGTATACATGTAGCATTCAGTCTGGTACACTTTGCAACTTTTTCACTTTGCAGTCAATTCCATTCCTTCATCAATAACATCCTTGAGTAGTCCAGTGCATTCAGTAAACTTTAAAAATGAATTCTGTGAGGCACTTACTCTATTCCTTCGTCAGTAACGTCCTTGTGTAGTCTTGTGCATTCAGTAAACTTTAAAAATGAATTCTGTGAGGCACTTACTCCATTCCTTCGTCTGAAACATCCTTGTGTAGTCCAGTGCATTCAGTAAACTTTAGAAATGAATTCTGTGAGGCACTTACTCCATTCCTTCGTCAGTAACATCCTTGTGTAGTCTTGTGCATTCAGTAAACTTTAAAAATGAATTCTGTGAGGCACTTACTCCATTCCTTCGTCTGTAACATCCTTGTGTAGCCCAGTGCATTCAGTAAACTTAAATAATGAATTCTGTGAGGCACTTACTCCATTCCTTCGTCAGTAACATCCTTGTGTAGTCCAGTGCATTCAGTAAACTTTAAAAATGAATTCTGTGAGGCACTTACTCCATTCCTTCGTCAGTAACATCCTTGTGTAGTCTTGTACATTAGTAAACTTTAAAAATGAATTCTGTGAGGCACTTACGCCATTCCTTCGTCTGAAACATCCTTGTGTAGTCCAGTGCATTCAGTAAACTTTAAAAATGAATTCTGTGAGGCACTTACTCCATTCCTTCGTCTGAAACATCCTTGTGTAGTCCAGTGCATTCAGTAAACTTTAGAAATGAATTCTGTGAGGCACTTACTCCATTCCTTCGTCTGAAACATCCTTGTGTAGTCTTGTGCATTCAGTAAACTTTAAAAATGAATTCTGTGAGGCACTTACTCCATTCCTTCATCTGTAACATCCTTGTGTAGCCCAGTGCATTCAGTAAACTTAAATAATGAATTCTGTGAGGCACTTACTCCATTCCTTCGTCATTAACATCCTTGTGTAGTCCAGTGCATTCAGTAAACTTTAAAAATGAATTCTGTGAGGCACTTACTCCATTCCTTCGTCAGTACAGGGTTCAAGCTAGCCCAGAAAAATTGGGAGAAGTGACTTCTCCCTTCAGTGAAAATAGGGAGAAGTTTTCTCAGAACAGGGAGAAGTGAGGCTGCGGGTCAAAACAGTCATTAATCAAACCGTATATTACAGTTTTGATGGTACAACACAAAGGAATAACATTTCAAAACAACACATATTTCACTTATAAGTACAAAATGCCAAGTATCAAATACAAATACACACAGTGAGCATGTATTTATGCAGTAGTTTGAAACATTCATAAATAATACTAAATCACCATCAGTATTATAACAGGCATGTGTAGTGTTATTTGTTGTTCGGCTCTTGTGTCATGACCCCTTGCATATGCATTATCAAATTTTGCCAGTCTACATATAACACAGTGCGATTTGCCAGGCTCATCTTCCTTCCACCAGTCAAAACTAACAATAGAAAATTATTTTTCAATTCTTATCCATGCACACCCCTGTATCAAACCCCAGCTGGTCAAAATCCAGATATCCAAAATTTTATGTCCGGATACTGATACACTCATAAGCATTGCCCAATTCTCGAGTCTAAAGAACATATTTGACAAATTGTGATGATGGAAAGAAAATTTAACGGCACTGGACAGTATCTAATATTAAAGTCTACAATGACAATACCTTTTATTGAAGAAAATTAAGAAAAATGTCCATGAAATACCGGCAAGTTGTCACCGCGAGCAGACATTCTGACAGCCTACTTTCGTTTTCAAAAAACTTTTACAAAAAGATAAAAGCTAATGTGTTCTTATCTAAAATTGATTGTGACTGATTGAAATTAAATACATGTTGTCTGAATTTCAATTTAATTTATGTAGAACACAAATATTTACGTCTGGCAGCCGCAATTAAAACCATACATTACGAACAACTCTGGTTATTATTCAGAGCTTTTCTTTAGGCCCTATCGGTCAATTTGCGATGGGCTATCATCCTATAATCAGCTACTGACTCTTGCGCCGACATACTTGTGTTTTTGTTTTTATTTACCCTACTTTTGACAGTTTTTAGTTGTTTGTTTTCACACGTGATGCACACACTTTTTATCCGTGATGCACAAAATCAATTAAAGGCAATTTTGTTTCGCCTCGTTTGATTGGTGTTTCCAAAGTTTTCGACCAATTAAAATCATCCTAACGATATTCGGTGATTTGCAGAGCATACTTTGTTGACAGGTTAAGTTCACAACCCGTAACAGGAGAAGTTTCGCTAATTGATTATGTAATGTTTTTACAAGCCGATTAGAAGCTGATAGATGTAATATATACATGTATGATAACTGCCTCGGGCGCCAGATTTTAGGGCGACTTGTTTTTCGCTTTTCTGTACAAACAGAGCGAAGTCATCAGAAAAAAAGCGACCACTTCGCTCACGTCGCCTAGAAGCGTGGACCCTGCAGTAAAATCCTTGTGTAGTCTTGTACATTAGTAAACTTTAAAAATGAATTCTGTGAGGCACTTACTCCATTCCTTCGTCTGAAACATCCTTGTGTAGTCCAGTGCATTCAGTAAACTTTAGAAATGAATTCTGTGAGGCACTTACTCCATTCCTTCATCAGTAACATCCTTGTGTAGTCTTGTGCATTCAGTAAACTTTAGAAATGAATTCTGTGAGGCACTTACTCCATTCCTTCATCAGTAACATCCTTGTGTAGTCCAGTGCATTCAGTAAACTTTAAAAATGAATTCTGTGAGGCACTTACTCCATTCCTTCGTCAGTAACATCCTTGTGTAGCCCAGTGCATTCAGTAAACTTAAATAATGAATTATATGAGGCACTTACTCCATTTTTCATCAATAACATCCTTGTGTAGTCCAGTGCATTCAGTAAACTTTAAAAATGAATTCTGTGAGGCACTTACTCCATTCCTTCGTCTGTAACATCCTTGTGTAGCCCAGTGCATCCAGTAAACTTTAAAAATGAATTCTGTGAGGCACTTACTCCATTCCTTCTTCAATAACATCCTTGTGTAGTCTTGTGCATTCAGTAAACTTTAGAAATGAATTCTGTGAGGCACCTTCGATCTACTATAACATCCTTGTGTAGTCTAGTACATTTCAGTAAAATTTTGTAAGTGGCTACCAAAGCTTTTAAAGTGGCAGTCGGAAATGGTTTGATGAGTGACTTGTTACTTGTTCCCGATTGTCTGAAAAAAAAGATAAGTTTTACCTATTCATCGAACCGTTATATGAATCTCTAGTTGAATTTTAACTGTCAATTGTATCTGATGGTGTGTTGTGTTTTCTCGGTACAGCGAGTTGGGAGGGTCACGCACATTGAGGGGATACTTTTCACCAACCTGACTTTCGAGCTTGGCTTGTTGTGTTTATTTGGTTATAGGAATGTAGGGAGGTGGGGAATTGAGGGGATACTGTTCTCCAACCTGGCCTGCCAGCCTGTCTTGATGTATTTTCTCGGTGTGGGATGTAGGAAGGGTGGGTGTATTAAGAGGATCCTGGCCTGTTAGATTGTCTTGCAAACCAAACCACTGTCTTTCAGAGGTTACAGCAGAATGTTAAACATACTTTTGTATGGTGTTTAACCCTTCTTGGCAGTGTAAAATACATTTGATGGGTTAATCTGGCACCAACCTCATGAGGAAGACAGCTTTAACAAGCTGTATATCTAATGTCATCTGAAGTTAATAGTTCTCTGAATAGGTTAGATAGATACTTGGCAGCCTGTATTGTCTTCATTGAGAAATAACTGTGAATTGTTAAATACAGGTGTATATGACTCAGGTAAGGGTCGGAAATGACTTGTTTCAGTCTTGAATTGAACTTCAATAACACAAAAATAACTTATTGAAAATATGTCAAACGTTTTAGATAACCCTATGGCTAGATAGTCGTTGGGTGGAAATTAAGTTATTCGACGTGCTCCAACATTCTTCTTAAAGCAATTTCAAGTACCCCTTCAGTCACAATTAAAATTTTTTAATTAAGACTAAAATGCGACGAGGTTGACTCACGTATTTATTCTTTGTATTTGATCACTCACGGAAATTGTTCATAAAGAATGCATATATTGCCGTCGTTTGTCATCATTTGGATTAAAAGAATTTGAAATCTTGTTTTAGATTTCCCTTTAATAGATAAGATTTGCTTGAGGCAAGTAGATATATATAAAGAATATTTAGATTTTGAATGATGCTTGTATTTGCCCTTTGAAATTGTTCAAAGGAGACATTCCTTTTGAAACAGTATTTAAAAGTGGCATGTCTCTTTGAATTAGATAGAAAGAGGCTTTATCTATTGGCATAATAATTCAAGAAGAAGAAATTACTAGATATATTAATTTTGGCATCAGAGAGTTTTTGGTTTTTTGGTGCATAATTTAGAGAACTTTGGCTTGTATGTTTTTAGCAGCATTTGAAATGAAAACTCTTATGGTTATGCATTTAAAAGATCAGTCACAAAGTTTTAGTCACACGTGATTTCAGACACAATGTGTTTTATCAAATCGTCACGGAGAAAACACGCCCAGCACGGGGTTCGAACTCAGACCCGGAGATCCATAGATCTGCGCTCTCCCTATTGAGCTAAGCGGGCGGGTATGCTGGCATTGTAGAAAATCTTAAATTAAGTATAAAAATATTTTCCTGTCCGGAAATCAGGGTACTTTCTTGTTTTGGGAATCAAGATATTTTCCTTTTCATGGAATCAAGGTATTTTCCTGTTCACGGAACCAAGGTATTTGTTTCTGTCAGGGATTTAAAAGTACTTTCCTGTTCATAGAATCAAGGATGTAAAAAGATGTTCGACCTATTAAAAAAAAAGAAAAAATCTAAAAAAAATTGGCAAATCATGTAAGTAATGTAAATGATGTATTAAATTATACTTTTAAATCATACTTATGTATATGTAGCTTTTCTGACATGAAGATAATGATTATCCACCAAGGATGATATATAAGTCACTTACAGTATCATAAAGCATAAAATTGAGCTGCACCATGAGAAAACCAACATAGTGCATTTGCAACCAGCATCTGCTCAGTCTGGTCAAGATCCATACTGTTCGCTTTCAGACCCTTTCGAAATTAGAGAAACCGTTAGCGATAAGTATGGATCCTGACCAGACTGCATGGATGCAAATGCACTACGTGTCTGAAATCACATCCGCGCAGTCTGGTCAGGATCCATACCAACGGTTTCTCTAATTTCGAAAGGGTTTGAAAGCAAGCAGTATGGATCCTGACCAGACTGCGCGGATGCGCAGGCTGGTCTGGATCCATGCTGGTCGCAAATGCACTATGTTGGTTTTCTCATGGTGCGGCTCAAATATTTTTGGGTATTTCTCGTAAATGAATCACAACTAGGAAATCGTGCATACTTGCTGTAATTGGAAATGCATCTGTAATATTATCATAGATATAAAAAATTATGCAATAAAATCTTATCCAGGATGAAAATAGATCAACATTTCATACTGAACAAAGAGTGATGATTGATGAGAGTAATAACTAGATGTACATATAAAATGGGGGAACGAACTTAAATGTAAACAAATTATGTGAAGATCACAGTATTACCGGTATTACCGCGGGTATATACCGTAATTGGAGAGAAAGATTTAAGAATTCGGTAAAAGTGTCCTTTGTAACAGCATTTTATTTATTTTTTGTTGTATAAACAGCTTGAAATGTCTGTAATGATGAATTGCACCTTAACCGCTGTGGGTTCGAGCGTTATCTCAGGTGTCAAAGTCTTACTCAGAAAGTCCGTTAGTTCTACCCAAATGCCTACCTGTGCCAGAAGCCCTGAGGAGCACCTGTCAGGTCTTGCTCCACCACCAAAGCTAGACAATAATGCTATATGACCTAAATTCGACTCCCAACAAATGTCAGTAAAAATGAACAAGGACTGCATAACTTTGGTATGAAAATTCTAGTTTTTTTTATTCAGAGCCGGCTAAATAATCCTGGTTTTAATATGCCACCATTCAATTTTGTATGAGAAAGAAATTAACGTATCATTGGACATGGTTTCTGTTATGTGACTCTTCTTCTACATTCCCTGCACTCTAGATCAAGTCTGATCACAAATAATGTTCATCAACTTAAGACGTGTTCATTTAAAATTCTGCTTTTTTTTTTACCATTTCGGTTATAATAGTGTTAACGAGAAAAAATTGATAACTAAGTTGTAAAAGTGTCTTTATTCAGTAACCCTATTTAGATACAAATCAAACATTAACTATAGAAGAAAAATGCAACAAAGCATCTTTTACCTGGTGATGAAAATACCAGATAATCCTTTTGATCAAAGGATATACAATTGTTGTTGTTTAGAATGAAGAATTGCATTATCTTGTAAAATTTTTTCTTCTCCTAAAGGAAACCCATTTTTCACACATGATTCTAAAAAGTCACAAAAAAATACACACGATAATTATCTTGAGGATTATTAACTCTATTTTCAAGATTTTTAGATAAATGTGTCCTTTTTATCAACATTTCCGATCAGTGGATTTTCAATGTCTTTTCATAGAATTAAAAGTGTACTGTGAGTGCTATTAAAATATTTAATGAATTAATGACGCCAGGGCTCCGCCCCCTTACAGAAATAGCTAGCATCCATCATATTTTTGAGACATGGGAATTTGGGATTTTTAGTTTCGGCCATGTCGAACCATCTTTCATGGAGGAAGATAATAAAAAGGATGACAGTATAATTGGTGAATACTGTCCGTGGTTTGATTGTTCATCGTTGCCAAAGCTTTATAATGGGACCGCCATCTAGTGCAATGATCAATCTCGCACAGTGAACCGTGGCATGTGAAAAATGGTTGCCGACCCTACACGACCCTACAATCAGTTACTCTTTTCCCAATTAGACATGGCTGTTTTATGCAACTGTTACAATAGATTTTTCCTCTCTGAACTATAATGCTTTTGTTAAAAATTGTTTCATTCTTCATTTTTTTTTTAAAACAGCTATATCAACAGTTTTATATACAGTTTTGTGTTAAATCGTTAAACTTTAGCCTGCTGGTGGCCAGTGATTTTGCCTTTGCGACCAGTGCAGACCAAGAATAGCCTGCACAGACGTGCAGCCTCAGATCATGGTCTGCACTTACCGCTATTCAGTCTGTAAATTTTCAGTGAACACCCCTTCAAATAATAAATGGTACTGCCCATATTGAATGATAGACCAGTCAGTTTTAGAAATTTAGCAGGGTAAAGGTTAAAGACACCTATCCGGCCTATTCAGATTATATCTCTACTAATAATACATGGTTTTCTCAGGATGCTTGTAGATCTACAAAATTTTATAGACATTGTATAAAATCAGTGCGCAATTTGAGGCCCTGCATAACAATTTTGGGTGTTAATGCATTCTTTTGCATGAAAACGTGATAGTCACAATAATGTACTGTATACTTAAAAAACGTATAAATACATACCACTGGTTATATATTTATTTCAAAATGAAGGTGAAAAAAATTCTTCTAACTTATATGGCAGGAAACTTTTATTTCTATTTGGGGCCTCAAAAAGAATCTGTTTGCCATCTGTGTCATTTACAATTGCTTTACATTAAGTGAAATGCCATTCTTTTCTAGTTACATACCATGATTACTGGAGCATCATCATCTTTAAGAACTTTTTTTTATGCTGTTAATCTTTTAATGTGCAAGTCATCATGTATTGATTGTGACAAAATATGTTTTATCAGCAAGGAAGCAGTATCTCAGTGAAACTTGAGAAAAACATAGCACTGAAAAGAAAAGTACAGTTAACTAAATAAGCAAAACAAGCCACTGTCAAAGAGTCAGATGCTTCAGAAATTGTTCTTTGACAGAGATATTGTCAGAATGATTCATGGGGTGGGGGTGGGGGTGGGGGGAAGGAGAGTTGAGTTGCCCTTGTCTGTCCATCTGTTCGTCTCTCGTGCAAATTTTTGTTGTGGATACCTCAAAAAGTATTTGACCTAGGACTATGAAACATTGCAGGAATGTTATTCAGCATGTGAAGTTGTGCACCTGGGGTTTGTTCGAGATTTCATTCAACTAGACCAGAGTTATGGCCCTTGACTTAAAAATAGGTATAAAAAAATTGTGTCACATGTATCTTTGAATCAATAAGCCATCATCACAGTGGATTCAAAACATTCCTTGCAGTGTGGAATTCTTTCATGTGAGGAAGCCATCCAGCTAGCTTACAGAAGGTTGGCAGTTGTACCTTGGTGCCCACTCCTACCTGAACTATTGTTTACTTGTGCCCCTGATATGTCTTCTTTCACTATCAAAAGCTGGAAAATCTCTGTATGGCCAAAATGTTTGGCCGTGATACCTAAACCCAACCAAAGTAAAATCTTTCACCATCGTCTTTATAGTTTATTTCTTTGTTTATGCTTTTTTTTCCTGGTTTTCTCTTTCTTCTGACCATATAATTATCAAGTGCGGACATTAAAAGTCTAGGGCATTTAATTAATCTAAGTTAGTAAGTCTTTATTAAAATGATTTAGCAAAAATTCTAGTTTGTTGTACCATTCTTGGCTTCTATTTTATACTAGAGTTTATGGCTAATAAATAAATGTCAGGAAGATTTGAATATTAATGAAGATGCTATCGTATAAAACATGACTTAATGCCGACATAAAGTGGAAAAAAACGGCATATACCTTATTCATAATCACAATACATATTCTGCGTCTGTTGTCGTTAACCGTTGCCATAAAATCTATATTAAAGAGACTTTGGTTTACCATGCAATGAAACTAGAATTATGTATGATATAGAACAAAGTTTGTATAATATTTTGTTGTAAAATCAAGTTTGTATATCGGGGACTTTATGCAAGTCGATGACACGAAAAGTTGTTAAATGTCCTTATATCTACATCAAAGTGAATACATTTTGTGATACAGTTAAATACCCCAGCTTTCAAGCACTTTGAAACTTTTCTTTAAAAATTAGCATATTGCAAATAATGTAAATCGTTAGTTAATGAGCATATGTAGCCAAATTTTTGCAATGTTAGGTTTGTATTTGTGTAAGATTAAGTGGATGTTAAAATCATCATGTGCTAATGTCTTGTTTCTCTATGGAATTATATTTTGAATTGAATTCTCATGGACGTTTTTAAGTTTTTTTTCTGTATATTTCAGGTGATATACCATCCCTGGTCACTACAGGGGATTCTGTGCTGCAGGCTGGTGAGCCGTGGGTAATGTCAGGAGTTGCTGGCCCACTCACAGGTCAGTTTCTATTTTCGAATGTAACAGGATAAATCTTCTAGGACATAGGTCAGTCCTCGCTCCAAATTTGTCAACGGAGTTTGCTCTGGTGAAATATATGAATGCATCCATAAAAGCTTGATTAGGGACTGTTTGTGTTTTAATGACAGTTAAAATGTGAAAGGAGGAGTTAATTATAGTCGAAGTTTTATGTTTTTAGTGTTTTGGAAAGAACTGGTCAGCTTGGCTCTTAAGTTGCAGACTTCCATTTGAAAATTGGCAGTTGATGTCGTCTGCTTGTAGTAAAATTGTAATTTCCTGAATACTGACTTCCTACCAAATCGTAAAAGCAGGTGGAGTTGAGAATGTCCTCAGCCAAAATAAAAATGTTGGACTCGTCAGTGTAGAGTTGTATGCGAAGTTTCATTATCGCCATTTTATGACCACGGTAATCTCCCTAACCAGATGGTACTTAGCCGACTCCGCAATAAAACATCACTGGAACTATTGAGGAAAAAGAACAAAAAAAATGTACAATTATCTAGAATGTGTCATTTTCACCGCTGTTGATACTCAACTGTTCCAGCAATCGGGAATTAAATACTATATTCCCGTTTTTTATAGCAGATGAAAATAGGTTTTATTACAAAGAGAAACAAACAATTCTAGGAACACTTCCAGATTCCGCAGTCTCTTTTAATCTTTAGAATTGTTGTGCTTTAAGTCACTGAAAACAATTGATTATTCTTACATTTCTCGAGGAAAACATAACATTCTTCAATAGTTTTACATATCCTTGTAATGAGACATGTGGATGTGTTAATTTGTTTGGTTACTATAGGGACATGGAGGGGGGAGGGGGGGGGGTTGTGCGTGGAATGTAAATATTTTTTCAATAACATCTAACTGTAAACGTGACTTAACTTTCCTTGAAAAGAACATTTTGCACAGCGTTAAAAAAGAAACACAGTTTTAGGTGTCAGTAAAGTCTTCACCGCATCTAATGATGACACAAATGAGAAAAAAGGTACATTGATCGTCTTTGACTGCAAATTGCTACTGCATATATTTTATTGTAGTACAGATCTTTCTTTTAGACTACAGATTAATTAACGTTAAACTTGTTAACATGTGCATGCCCAGACAAAAACTCTGAACGAAAAAGTTCTTGCTTGGAGTATGAAGTTCACCATAATGTCATAAGGCGAGTTTTGATCTGATAGATGCATTTTTTAAAAACAGAATAATTTTTCAGCGAAATGTTACTTTTGTAACGAGTTAATTCAAATTCAGTCTTAGGGTGATTATGAATATTTTGGACTTTATTAGTCGAACTAAGAAACATATGACGGAATAAAATGAAATTTTTATGGTCAGGAAAACCCATTGTTATTTATGCTGTTAAATTTTATCAAAACATTATCGTTCGACCCTGACGGTTTAATGTCTGAATTTTATGTGAAGTTAATTTCAAAATTCACACAGAATTAATGGGGCGTTATTTTAAGTCTATTTTATATGCTTGAATTTGAATAGCCAGAAGGATTACTATTTTATACGTTTGTTTAAGCATAATGGTCACCAACAGAGTAGTTCCGTTTGAGTCGACGTAGCTTTTAATATACTACAAATTGCAATTTTCCGTCATTGCGAGAAGAAATAGTGCCATGATTTTATGTACTGTTTAAAACATAATTATGTTAATGTAAAAGTAGTAAATTTACAAGCGTTTAAAAATTGAGCTCAAATACTCACATGGTACTGCAGGAGATTTTGCAGATTGAGAGTACAAAATAACATTTTTGCTAAAAAAGCATTGGAAATTTTTATGCTGATATGGTTATCCTTGAGGTGTAGGAAACAAATTTACTATGTTGATGATGGAAATTAAATGAAGATGGGAAACAAGCCTTGTAAATAATGTTTCTCTGCATGACCAGATATGTTAAAGACAAATTACCCTCTTAGATCTTGGAAATTTATCAATAATTATCATAGAAATGAGCTTTATCATAACAGCTTATCTCTCCTCCTGAAACAAAACAATTTTATCTTCCACCCTATTTTCATGCCAGCATCTCTGATGGCTTCTTGTGTCTGATGACCTGCCCCAGTATACTGTTCAAAAATGAAGTCTTAATCAGTTATTTCAGCCATGCATTGCTTAACTTGTTTTGCGAATTTCAAATAATCTGTTTTGTCCAGTGAGAAATACAACCTGGAAAATGATAAATGTAATAAACATTTAAGAAATTAAAAATTGAAAACTTTTCCTAGAAATATGTTTCAATTCCATATAAAATTACCATTTGTAATTAATTGCCACACTGTTGTTTTGTTGTTGTTGTTGTTTTTTAGAGGTATACAGGCAGTATTTAAAAGTACACTGAATTTACATGAATAATATCAAAAATTTAAGTATTTCATAAAAGTCCATAAGGTTGAATAAACTGATTAATATTTCCCCCTTGATGTATTCTTTTTTTTGTCACATTAGAAGTTTCATGTTGACAACCCATAATGAGAAACTTTACAGAATTGCTTTCTTAATAAAAGCCCCAGTATTTTATGTGAATAATGACTTTTGAAAAAAATGATTAGATATAACAGCTAAAAGAAAAAAAGCATCTTACAGTTGTTGTTGATTAAAAAAAAACTTTTTTTCCCCATTTACATTGACTGTCAAACTGGTGATACAAGTCAAAAATCTTTTTTTTAAAATGATGTATTACCAAATAAATCATAATATTAATATAGTTATTGTGTGGAGAAGCTGAGTATTTTATCAACAATGGTACTATTGTTTTCTGATTTTCAACACAAGCAAAATGATTTATATATTGGCTGTTACTGATGATGACTACTGGCTTTATTCTTTGACAGTTTCATTAAAATCTAGGCAGGGAGCTAATAGATTCTGCCGAAACATTGAAAAAAGTTTCTTTCAGCCATTTTTCAAAATAATCTTTCGGGAGATTGTATCTTAGAGAAATCAAATCTAAAGGAAAAAAAAAATACATTTGTCATAATCCAAATTTAAAATCGTATAATTACATGTTAATTAATTTTGATTAAAAAGATGAAAGACAGAGAATTTTTATCCATAAATTTAACAGGATTTTTTTTATATAAAGATTCATTTGAAGATTATAATTTCACATAAAGGTTACGCAATTTTGTTTATTGAATTAACAATTGCTGGCAAAGAAATGATAGACGTACAATGTGACTTTTATTAAACTTTATTTTGATATCGTAGCGTAGACATTTTTCATTCTACGATGTGTATAGAATAGATAGTGACACAGCTTTTTAACATTTATAACCTTCTTTGACAATATTTGTATCGCGAACGACATAAAGATCCCTATCAATATCTGTGTTCACAATAACAAGGCGTTTACCGGCTCTTCAGGAAAAATGAACCCCTATCGTTCCATTGGATTTGAATTCTTTCATGTGCCAACAAGTGCCCAATGAATGTTGAATTCTTCATTTGGAGGTTTATTTTGTCAGACTACTCTTCATTGTGTGAAACACAATTGAGTCACTTGGTCTGAAGTGGCTCTCCAGAAAATAAAAGGCTAAACTGGAATACTCCAAAATGTTTGGGCGACACTTATCCGTTCTGTATCTCCTATGAACTATTTGCGTATTATGCCCGTTCTCACACTTCAGGCAGCCAAGCAGCCAGGACGTCTCAGCGAAAAAATTATTCATATAATTTCTAGTAGAGTTTGACAAGTTGCTAATTGAATTTTCAAATCCCTTGTTATGTCTCTTAGTGGATTTTCACCAGTTCCTCAAAGATTTGAATGGAATATTGATGTACTTTCGCTTTAATCTTAAGTTATAGGAATCAAACAATTGCAGGTTTAGTAGCATAAATATCATGTGGTTGTGTTGTATATTTTCAGTAATTACTATAAAACCAAGTCTTGGTGACACGTCTATGACTGGTTCCCCCCTCTCACCAGGAGAGGTTATAACGATTCCAATAGACTGGTTCACAGGTAGAGGTAATGGCAGAAAGCATGACCAATTTGTTAGGGAAATAATTTTCAGTTTTTGTTTTGCATGCGTTTTCTGTCATATCACTTTGGACAAGAAAATTCCATGATAAAAGCATGTTTACATACAAAAAACATAACAATTTTGGCTAAATAGACTGGTCACATAACAGCATGTATTTAGTCTGGTTACAAACGAAAAAATATTACTTCTGGACAGCTTCAAATTTATGTTTTGGGCTTGAATAAACTGGTTCTTCAAGAGGGCGTGATAAAGTCTGGTTACATACTGAAAACATTGCAACTTTTAAGGCATTAGTCAGGCAAGTGAACTAGTCAATGGTTTCATTTTTATGTTATGGGCACAAATAAGCTTGTTCAGCATCAGAATTAGTTGGATCCATGAAAATGGTACCACAATTTTTGGACGTACACTATTTTTTGTTATGGGTCATGGATTGGTTCAATGTCATTGTAAATATGTTGCTTCCATGATGAAATTAAATCTAGTCCTGGACTTACGGCATACCAACTTGACTGAGTCCCTTTTTTTTTGTTCTGCGTAAAATTGACAGCAAAAACGGATTTGTTCCATGTCTTATGATTAAAACTTTTTTCGTCAAGGCAGGGCCTGAAATAAAAAAGATCTAGACCAGTGTTTGATAGTTTTTTTCAGTTTTAGATGTTCAAGTTATGAGACTAAATTCAATGATTTGATGTATTGCATGTTTTTATAATAATTAAACAGATTTTTTTGCATGTAAAGCATTGCATCCATTATTAAAAGTTTTGGATGGAAAGAGAAAAGCGTAGACAGTTTTGGATTCTTAATTTATGCAAAATGCCTGCTTCGGTCGGTGGCTTATGTTTTCTTTGTTTTTCGTGCACTGTTCCTAGAATTTGACACACATAAAACGAAAAAAAATATGTAACTACTAATTAACTGCATGTCATGATAAAGACTAGAGGAAAATTGCTCCAAATAGGGGCACTTTGCAAGAATTAATAGGGAGAAAATGGCTGCTGAAAAGCAAAAGTTTTCCTCAGTAGTGTCATTAAGAGTGTCGGTTTACACCTGTGTCTTAAAGGAGTTTTCTCCTATGATTCATTAAGTGTAAAAGACAATATTGATTTTCTTGAATTTCTGATCAACTCAGCCTGCAGACTTTTCATTATATGGAACATTTCATCTAGTATTTTTTTTTTTTTTTTTGGAGCGGAGAATCATAAATGAAATGTAGCTCACTTACTTGAAAGTATATCATTTGAATTATGATAGATATTTATATTTTCGCTACATTTTAACGCTTAACGTAAAACTGAAATGAGTTGTCCTTTTCGTTTGAGTTATTGCAACTTCTGGTTAACCCTGAAAATCGTTTCCAAGAGCAGTAAAATAAAATCGGCTTTTATACCGTATGTTATCATTTGAAAGAATCGACTAATTAAATTAATTTACGTTTTCAAAGCCAGACTGTGCAAGCTTTTTTTTTTGTCTTCTCATCGTGACTGTGCAAGTCAGTGTTGAACAGAAGCTTGTTTCGTGAACTTTTCATCCGGGTATCAATGACCAAATTTGAGTATCAGTCTACAAATATTTGGGAAGTATACATTACATAGGATGTATAGTTTTACTTTTATTTGTTTGATTTCGTTAAATGTAACACTTGTTGACTAGAAATACAATAGTCATAATTGTCAAATTTAACACAAAAAGTCAAAAAAGCAAAGTATCCGGACAGATCACTTTACCCTTGGCATTGTTGCCTAATTTTGCCGATTTAAAAAAAACTGTTACATAATACAAAATGTAACGATTACTTTTCCGTTTTAGTGAATGACAAACTAATTTTATTGATTGTCGGCATGTTTCATACGTGGAAATAGTGTACAAAGTATTGAATGCCAATAATGTGATGAACAAAACTATAAATAATTTATTTCTGTCATAACATTTAAAGCGTTGTAAAACGTGTACCTTAAAGCTAAGGATACAGCGATAAAAAAATGTGTTTTTTTTATGATACCAAAATGAGTTTTTATAATATAGAATATATAGATATTTGTAGTCAAGGGTGAATTCTTTTTACCTATGTGGGTATCATTAAGTGCGCAAACACAGTTAAAAAGTAACCTGATTGTCAAAAAATTAATGGTATTGTGTTAAATTTAAGTTTAAATCCACCAGAAAGATGAATCGTGATAAATCTATGTGAAAAAATATCACAAGGCACTTTTTGTCAATGCAGTTCTGCATTTCATATGATACTGAAAAAAAACAAAAAACCTGTGAACAATTTCTTTGTGGTTAAAGTCTTCAAATAACTTATGAAATATAAGATGATATTTTTACAGATATTATAAAAGTTAACCATATTCATAAATCATATATTAAAATGTTGTTCTTTTATTTATTTCAGGTGATCCAAACAAAACATTGGCAGATCTTCATAATCCAAACTTTATTGCAAATTTTTTAAATAGGTAAGTTTCTTAAGGTGGCATATGACACTTCGTGGATTTTTTTTGGCCAAAATTTTCAGTCATATTTTCTTTATTATATATAGAAAGTATACATAAAATTATACCTTTTGTGCTAAAAATTTCAAAGTAGTACTGTCTTTATTATTATTATGGAGAAAGTTTATATAAACTTATACCTTTTGGAACAGAAAGGATCATAGTCCTGTTGAGTACTAGAAGAATTAGGTTACTAGAAGAGAATAAAATGCCTCGCATATTGTAAATTGTTGGTCAAAAATAACAGCTTTGGGTGATCTTCTTTTGAGACCAAAGCTTGT